>NC_053027.1:385859712-385996711 GCF_003073215.2 Triticum urartu | reverse complement strand
CTTTCTTCATGACTTATACATGTTCCTATGACTATGAGATTATGCAACTCCCGTTTACCGGAGGAACACTTTGTGTGCTACCAAACATCACAACGTAACTGGGTGATTATAAAGGAGCTCTATAGGTGTCTCCAAAGGTACATGTTGGGTTGGCGTATTTCGAGATTAGGATGTCACTCCGATTGTCGGAGAGGTATCTCTGGGCCCTCTCGGTAATGCACATCACATAAGCCTTGCAAGAATTGCAACTAATGAGTTAGTTGTGAGATGATGTATTACGGAACGAGTAAAGAGACTTGCCGGTAACGAGATTGAACTTGGTATTGAGATACCGATGATCGAATCTCGGGCAAGTAACATACCGATGACAAAGGGAACAACGTATGTTGTTATGCGGTCTGACCGATAAAAGATCTTCGTAGAATATGTAGGAGCCAATATGAGCATCCAGGTTCTGCTATTGGTTATTGACCGGAGACGTGTCTTGGTCATGTCTACATTGTTCTCAAACCCGTAGGGTCCGCACGCTTAAGGTTTTGATGACAGTTATTTTATGAGTTTATGCATTTTGATGTACCGAAGTTTGTTCGGAGTCCCGGATGTGATCACGAACATGACGAGGAGTCTCGAAATGGTCGAGACATAAAGATTGATATATTGGAAGCCTATATTTGGATATCGGAAGTGTTCCGGGTGAAATCGGGATTTTACCGGAGTACCGGGAGGTTACCGGAACCCCCGGGAGGAATATGGGCCTTAGTGGGCTTTAGTGGAAGAGAGGAGAGGTGGCCAGGTCTGGGCCGCGTGCCCCTCCCCCCCTAGTCCGAATAGGACAAGGAGAGGGGGCCGGCGCCCCCTTCCTTCTCTCTCTCCTCTTTCCCCCCTCCCGAATCCTATTCCAACTAGGAAAGGGGGGGGGGGAATCCTACTCTCGGAGGGAGTAGGACTCCTCCTGGCGCGCCCTCTCCTGGCCGGCCACACCCCCCCTTGATCCTTTATATACGGGGGCAGGGACACCCCATAGACACACAAGTTAATCCACGTGATCATATTCTTAGCCGTGTGCGGTGCCCCCTTCCACCATAGTCCTCGATAATATTGTAGCGGTGCTTAGGCGAAGCCCTGCGACGGTAGTACATCAAGATCGTCACCATGCCGTTGTGCTGACGGAACTCTTCCCCGACACTTTGCTGGATCGGAGTCCGGGGATCGTCATCGAGCTGAACGTGTGCTAGAACTCGGAGGTGCCGTAGTTTCGGTGCTTGATCGGTCGGGCCGTGAAGACGTACGACTACATCAACCACGTTGTGCTAACGCTTCCGTTGTCGATCTACAAGGGTACGTAGATCACACTCTCCCCTCTCGTTGCCATGCATCACCATGATCTTGCGTGTGCGTACGAATTTTTTTGAAATTACTATGTTCCCCAACAGTGGCATCCGAGCCTAGGTTTTATATGTTGATGTTATATGCACGAGTAGAACACAAGTGAGTTGTGGGCGATATAAGTCATACTGCTTACCAGCATGTCATACTTTGGTTCGGCGGTATTGTTGGACGAAGCGGCCCGGACCGACATTACGCGTACGCTTACGCGAGACCGGTTCTCCCGACATGCTTTGCACAAAGGTGGCTAGCGGGTGACAGTTTCTCCAACTTTAGTTGAACCAAGTGTGGCTACGCCCGGTCCTTGCGAAGGTTAAAACAGCACCAACTTGACAAACTATCATTGTGGTTTTGATGCGTAGGTAAGATTGGTTCTTGCTTAAGCCCGTAGCAGCCACGTAAAACTTGCAATAACAAAGTAGAGGACGTCTAACTTGTTTTTGCAGGGCATGTTGTGATGTGATATGGTCAAGACATGATGCTAAATTTTATTGTATGAGATGATCATGTTTTGTAACCGAGTCATCGGCAACTGGCAGGAGCCATATGGTTGTCACTTTATTGTATGCAATGCAATCGCGCTGTAATGCTTTACTTTATCACTAAGCGGTAGCGATAGTCGTGGAAGCATAAGATTGGCGAGACGACAACGATGCTATGATGGAGATCAAGGTGTCGCCCCAGTGACGATGGTGATCATGACGGTGCTTCGAAGATGGAGATCACTAGCACAAGATGATGATGGCCATATCATATCAGTTATATTGATTGCATGTGATGTTTATCTTTTACGCATCTTATCTTGCTTTGATTGACGGTAGCATTATAAGATGATCTCTCACTAATTATCAAGAAGTGTTCTCCCTGAGTATGCACCGTTGCGAAAGTTCTTCGTGCTGAGACACCACGTGATGATCGGGTGTGATAGGCTCTACGTTCAAATACAACGGGTGCAAAACAGTTGCACACGCGGAATACTCAGGTTATACTTGACGAGCCAAGAATATACAGATATGGCCTCGGAACACGGAGACCGAAAGGTCGAGCGTGAATCATATAGTAGATATGATCAACATAGTGATGTTCACCAATGAAACTACTCCATCTCACGTGATGATCGGACATGGTTTAGTTGATTTGGATCACGTAATCACTTAGAGGATTAGAGGGATGTCTATCTAAGTGGGAGTTCTTTAAGTAATATGATTAATTGAACCTAAATTTATCATGAACTTAGTACCTGATAGTATCTTGCTTATTTATGTTTGATTGTAGATAGATGGCCCGTGCTGTTGTTCCGTTGAATTTTAATGCGTTCCTTGAGAAAGCTAAGTTGAAAGATGATGGTAGAAATTACACGGACTGGGTCCGTAACTTGAGGATTATCCTCATTGCTGCACAGAAGAATTACGTCCTGGAAGCACCGCTGGGTGCCAGGCCTGCTGCTGGAGCAACACCAGATGTTATGAACGTCTGGCAGAGCAAAGCTGATGACTACTCGATAGTTCAGTGTGCCATGCTTTACGGCTTAGAATCGGGACTTCAACGACGTTTTGAACGTCATGGAGCATATGAGATGTTCCAGGAGTTGAAGTTAATATTTCAAGCAAATGCCCGGATTGAGAGATATGAAGTCTCCAATAAGTTATATAGCTGCAAGATGGAGGAGAACAGTTCTGTCAGTGAGCATATACTCAAAATGTCTGGGTATAATAATCACTTGATTCAATTGGGAGTTAATCTTCCAGATGATTGCGTCATTGACAGAATTCTCCAATCACTGCCACCAAGCTACAAGAGCTTCGTGATGAACTATAATATGCAAGGGATGAATAAGACTATTCTCAAGCTCTTCGCAATGCTGAAAGCTGCGGAGGTAGAAATCAAGAAGGAGCATCAAGTGTTGATGGTCAACAAGACCACTAGTTTCAAGAAAAAGGGCAAAGGGAAGAAGAAGGGGAACTTCAAAAAGAACAGCAAGCAAGTTGCTGCTCAAGAGAAGAAACCCAAACCTGGACCTAAGCCTAAAACTGAGTGCTTCTACTGCAAGCAGACTGGTCACTGGAAGCGGAACTGCCTCAAGTATTTGGCGGATAAGAAGGATGGCAAGGTGAACAAAGGTATATGTGATATACATGTTATTGATGTGTACCTTACTAATGCTCGCAGTAGCACCTGGGTATTTGATACTGGTTCTGTTGCTAATATTTGCAACTCGAAACAGGGACTACGGATTAAGCGAAGATTGGCTAAGGATGAGGTGACGATGCGCGTGGGAAATGGTTCCAAAGTCGATGTGATCGCAGTCGGCACGCTACCTCTACATCTACCTTCGGGATTAATATTAGACCTAAATAATTGTTATTTGGTGCCAGCGTTAAGCATGAACATTATATCTGGATCTTGTTTGATGCGAGACGATTATTCATTTAAATCAGAGAATAATGGTTGTTCTATTTACATGAGTAATATCTTTTATGGTCATGCACCCTTAAAGAGTGGTCTATTCTTATTAAATCTCGATAGTAGTGACACACATATTCATAGTGTTGAAACCAAAAGATGCAGAGTTGATAATGATAGTGCAACTTATTTGTGGCACTGCCGTTTAGGTCATGTCGGTATAAAGCGCATGAAGAAACTCCATACTGATGGGCTTTTGGAACCACTTGATTATGAATCACTTGGTACTTGCGAACCGTGCCTTATGGGTAAGATGACAAAAACACCGTTCTCCGGTACTATGGAGAGAGCAACAGATTTGTTGGAAATCATACACACAGATGTATGTGGTCCGATGAATGTTGAGGCTCGTGGCGGATATCGTTATTTTCTCACCTTCACAGATGACTTAAGCAGATATGGGTATATCTACTTAATGAAACACAAGTCCGAGACGTTTGAAAAATTCAAAGAATTTCAGAGTGAAGTTGAAAATCATCATAACAAGAAAATAAAATTCCTACGATCTGATCGTGGAGGAGAATATTTGAGTTACAAGTTTGGTGTACATTTGAAACAATGTGGAATAGTTTCGCAACTCACGCCACCCGGAACACCACAGCGTAATGGTGTGTCCGAACGTCGTAATCGTACTTTACTAGATATGGTGCGATCTATGATGTCTCTTACTGATTTACCGCTATCGTTTTGGGGATATGCTCTAGAGACGGCCGCATTCACGTTAAATAGGGCGCCATCAAAATCCATTGAGACGACGCCTTATGAACTGTGGTTTGGCAAGAAACCAAAGTTGTCGTTTCTGAAAGTTTGGGGCTGCGATGCTTATGTGAAAAAGCTTCAACCTGATAAGCTCGAACCCAAATCGGAAAAATGTGTCTTCATAGGATATCCAAAGGAAACTATTGGATACGCCTTCTATCACAGATCCGAAGGCAAGACTTTTGTTGCTAAATTCGGAAACTTTCTAGAGAAGGAGTTTCTCTCGAAAGAAGTGAGTGGGAGGAAAGTAGAACTTGACGAGGTAACTGTACCTACTCCCTTATTGGAAAGTAATACATCACAGAAACCTGTTTCTGTGACACCTACACCAATTAGTGAGGAAGCTAATGATAATGATCATGAAACTTCAGAACAAGATACTACTGAACCTCGTAGATCAACCAGAATGAGATCCGCGCCAGAGTGGTACGGTAATCCTGTTCTGGAAGTCATGCTATTAGATCATGATGAACCTACGAACCATGAAGAAGCGATGGTGAGCCCAGATTCCGCAAAATGGCTTGAAGCCATGAAATCTGAGATGGGATCCATGTATGAGAACAAAGTATGGACTTTGGTTGACTTGCCCAATGATCGGCAAGCAATTGAGAATAAATGGATCTTCCAGAAGAAGACTGACATTGACGGTAATATTACTGTCTACAAATCTCGACTTGTCGCAAAAGGTTTTCGGCAAGTTCAAGGGCTTGACTACGATGAGACCTTCTCACCCGTAGCGATGCTTAAGTCTGTCCGAATCATGTTAGCAATTGCCGTATTTTATGATTATGAAATTTGGCAGATGGATGTCAAAACTGCATTCCTGAATGGATTTCTGGAAGAAGAGTTGTATATGATGCAACCAGAAGGTTTTGTCGATCCAAAGGGAGCTAACAACGTGTGCAAGCTCCAGCGATCCATTTATGGACTGGTGCAAGCCTCTCGGAGTTGGAATAAACACTTTGATAGTGTGATCAAAGCATTTGGTTTTATACAGACTTTTGGAGAAGCCTGTATTTACAAGAAAGTGAGTGGGAGCTCTGTAGCATTTCTGATATTATATGTGGATGACATATTACTAATTGGAAATGATATAGAATTTCTGGATAGCATAAAGGGATACTTGAATAAGAGTTTTTCAATGAAAGACCTCGGTGAAGCTGCTTACATATTAGGCATTAAGATCTACAGAGATAGATCAAGACGCTTAATTGGACTTTCACAAAGCACATACCTTGACAAAGTTTTGAAGAAGTTCAAAATGGATCAAGCAAAGAAAGGGTTCTTGCCTGTGTTACAAGGTGTGAAGTTGAGTCAGACTCAATGCCCGACCACTGCAGAAGATAGAGAGAAAATGAAAGATGTTCCCTATGCTTCAGCCATAGGCTCTATCATGTATGCAATGATGTGTACCAGACCTGATGTGTGCCTTGCTATAAGTCTAGCAGGGAGGTACCAAAGTAATCCAGGAGTGGATCACTGGACAGCGGTCAAGAACATCCTGAAATACCTGAAAAGGACTAAAGATATGTTTCTCGTTTATGGAGGTGACAAAGAGCTAATCGTAAATGGTTACGTTGATGCGAGCTTTGACACTAATCCGGACGATTCTAAATCACAAACCGGATACGTGTTTACATTAAATGGCGGAGCTGTCAGTTGGTGCAGTTCTAAACAAAGCATCGTGGCGGGATCTACGTGTGAAGCGGAATACATAGCTGCTTCGGAAGCAGCAAATGAAGGAGTCTGGATGAAGGAGTTCATATCCGATCTAGGTGTCATACCTAGTGCATCGGGTCCAATGAAAATCTTTTGTGACAATACTGGTGCAATTGCCTTGGCAAAGGAATCCAGATTTCACAAGAGAACCAAGCACATCAAGAGACGCTTCAATTCCATCCGGGATCTAGTCCAGGTGGGAGACATAGAGATTTACAAGATACATACGGATCTGAATGTAGCAGACCCGTTGACTAAGCCTCTTCCACGAGCAAAACATGATCAGCACCAAAGCTCCATGGGTGTTAGAATCATTACTGTGTAATCTAGATTATTGACTCTAGTGCAAGTGGGAGACTGAAGGAAATATGCCCTAGAGGCAATAATAAAGTTATTATTTATTTCCTTATATCATGATAAATGTTTATTATTCATGCTAGAATTGTATTAACCGGAAACATAATACATGTGTGAATACATAGACAAACAGAGTGTCACTAGTATGCCTTTACTTGACTAGCTCGTTAATCAAAGATGGTTATGTTTCCTAACCATGGACAAAGAGTTGTTATTTGATTAACGGGATCACATCATTAGGTGAATGATCTGATTGACTTGATTGACATGACCCATTCCATTAGCACCCGATCGTTTAGTATGTTGCTATTGCTTTCTTCATGACTTATACATGTTCCTATGACTATGAGATTATGCAACTCCCGTTTGCTGGAGGAACACTTTGGGTGCTACCAAACGTCACAACGTAAATGGGTGATTATAAAGGAGCTCTACAGGTGTCTCCAAAGGTACATGTTGGGTTGGCGTATTTCGAGATTAGGATTTGTCACTCCGATTGTCGGAGAGGTATCTCTGGGCCCTCTCGGTAATGCACATCACTTAAGCCTTGCAAGCATTGCAACTAATGAGTTAGTTGCGGGATATGTATTACGGAACGAGTAAAGAGACTTGCCGGTAACGAGATTGAACTAGGTATTGGATACCGACGATCGAATCTCGGGCAAGTAACATACCGATGACAAAGGGAACAACGTATGTTGTTATGCGGTCTGACCGATAAAGATCTTCGTAGAATATGTAGGAGCCAATATGAGCATCCAGGTCCGCTATTGGTTATTGACCGGAGACGTGTCTCGGTCATGTCTACATTGTTCTCGAACCGTAGGGTCCGCACGCTTAAAGTTACGATGACAGTTATTATGAGTTTATGCATTTTGATGTACCGAAGTTGTTCGGAGTCCCGGATGTGATCACGGACATGACGAGGAGTCTCGAAATGGTCGAGACATAAAGATTGATATATTGGAAGCCTATGTTTGGATATCGGAAAGTGTTCCGGGTGAAATCGGGATTTTACCGGAGTACCGGGAGGTTACCGGAACCCCCCGGGAGCTATATGGGCCTGATGGGCCTTAGTGGAAAAGAGAAGAGGCAGCCCAATGGGCCGCGCGCCCCTCCCCTCCCTTGGTCCGAATAGGACAAGGAGAGGGGCCGCCCCTCTCTCTCTTTTCCCCCCTCCGCGAATCCTATTCCAACTAGGATGGGGGGGGGATCCTACTCCCAGAGGGAGTAGGACTCTCCTGGCGCGCCCTCCTATGGCCGGCCGCACCCCCCCTTTAGTCCTTTATATACGGAGGCAGGGGCACCCCAGAGAACACACAAGTTGATCCACGTGATCTATTCTTAGCCGTGTGCGGCGCCCCCAGCCACCATAGTCCTCGATAATATTGTAGCGGTGCTTAGGCGAAGCCCTGCAGCAGTAGTACGTCAAGATCGTCACCACGCCGTCGTGCTGACGGAACTCTTCCCCGACACTTTGCTGGATCGGAGTCCGGGGATCGTCATCGAGCTGAACGTGTGCTAGAACTCGGAGGTGCCGTAGTTTCGGTGCTTGATCGGTCGGATCGTGGAGACGTACGACTACATCAACCAAACGCTTCCGTTGTCGATCTACTAGGTATGTAGATCATACTCCCCCTCTCGTTGCTATGCATCACCATGATCTTGCGTGTGCGTAGGAAATTTTTTGAAATTACTACCCCCTAGTGGCATTCGAGAGGTTTTATATGTTGGCCGATGATCAATGAACTGTTTGGCATGTTCCGGGTAGTTCGGGCTTTTGGAGTCCGGAGGGAAGGTGGGGTTTTCGTGTGAGTACGGGTTGATGGTATACACCGTTGTCAGTTTTTTTCCATATTTTTGTGCGGGGTGGATTCTACGGGTTTTTGGGGTTTGGTGGTGAATTTTTCCTTGTGACTGTGGGATGCTCTCTGAGCGGTACTTTCCTGGGTTCATCTGGTTGTCACGGCCGTCCCTATTCCCTCAGAAGAAGCTTTCGCAGCTGTGCCGAGGTGCTGCTGTTGGGGTGTTGCCGCTTTGCTGCGGCTCTGTTGTTTTTTTTCCCTTTTTTTTTCCCTTCCGGCGGTCATTTTATAATAGCGCGGGTTGCCTGGTTGTTGGTGGCCGAGGCTTTTCATTTTTTTGCATGCCGGTCAGCGGCACTACGTCGGCGAGTTTGCTTGCCGGGCAGGGAGCGCATCGAGTGCGGCTGTACCTCTGCTCCCTTTGTGAGAAGTCATTGACTGGTGTTTTACCGTGGTGAAAACCAAAAGATTCCCCACTCCCTCCGCCTTCCCGTAGATTGCATTGCCTTTCAGCCGTTTCGCCCCCTTTGCTTCCTCTCCCCATTGCTTCTACCTGGTGCCATGGCGGCGCAGCAGATCACGGAGTCCGAGGTGAGGCTCCTGACACAGGAGCTCCATGCCAAGGATGCGGAGCTCAGGGCCAAGGACGTGGAGCTCCGTGAGCTCAAGGAGGAGAGGAGTGCCATGCTCCTCCATTATGTGCGGGAGTTCACGGAGCTTCAAAAGTGGCAGGCGTCCACCACAAAGATGCTCGAGGCGTCGGCGGCGTTGCTGCAGAAAGCGGGAGATACGATAGGCTGTCAGGGGAACCGGCTAGAGCGCAAGTGGGCCGATCGTGACGAGGTCCAGGATCGCCTCAACCACTTGGTGAACCAAGTTGCCACGCACGTGTTGTGGCTGCGCGATGCCTACTGTCGTGCCAGCGCGACGATGCCGGCCGTCGGGCTAAACCCGTTCGACCACCTAGTCGACTTCAACGAGCTGCAGCTTCCTGACCTGATCTCCTTCTTCACCTATATCTCCGAGGAGCTGAGCCGTCTCCGCGCGATGGTGGGGGCCGAGCTGGACAAGGAGGGGTTGTGGGCTGCCGTCGCCGTTGTCGGGCAAATCCTTTCAGGGCTCCGTCATCGGAATCCATTCGTGCCATTGGACGCCGTCTTTGACGAGCTGGCTCCCATCGACCGGGAGCGGGCTCTGTGGGCGGTTGCACCCTGCATCACCAACGTCGCGCGCCTCGAGAAGCAGAGGGACTTCGGTGGTGTTTAGGCGCCCTATGCATGGGCATGTCCATGTCTCAGCGCAACATGACCGTTGGATCAAACTCAGACGGTGCAGATCAGTCACTGTAGCACAAAGCATGTGGGTGTGTTTGGTTGCATTCTCATCTCAATATAGTTGTTTCACTACAATAGGACAGAGTTTTGGTAACACGCACTTGTGTTACTACAGGTCCAAAAAAGTGTTATGAGGCAATGGGGTAACACTTTTTGAGAAGTGTTACATTAGGCCGTGTTACTGAGAGATGTCCGCTGTCACACATAATAGTTGTTACTATATGTTAAAATTGTGTTACAGTTTTGCTATTGTAACATGCACCATATGTGTTACCAGATGAGCTGGTAACACATTCTTATAACTATAGTAACGTAAATAGTAACATAAATTTTAGGCATAGTAACATAGTTTTCTTACTTTAGCAACACTATTTGTAACACATTTTAGTCCTATGACAACATATATTTGTCCAAATATTGAACACAATAAATAGATGCGACTTTGACATGTGTCAACTCATTGATTTTTTCTCATAATTGATGATGTTGTGGCAACATGCCAATAAAACATGGACTTTGAGAGAAGGAAAGATGACGTGTATGCCACATTTGGCCCAGCCAAGTATTCATGGTACATTTAAATTTCCATTTTCTATAGCAGTGCCTATCAAATTATAGATTCATTTTTCCCTGTTGAATTTGGATAGCCGAGTTCAAATTTTAGGCTCACGAAATTAACTAATTGCATTTCAGTCACACAATACATAAAAACAGCGTAACTGTAAATCACATTTACATTAATGGGACAAAAACAACAACTAGAATCGCTTGCAACCATATCACATAGCCAAATCACGGCAAGAACAAAGAGTAGTTTATAACTAGTCCAAAATCAGATTAATCAGCGTGTGCCGACGAGAAGTTAGTGAAAAATCACATATGACATTTTTGTTCGAAAAGTGCCACCGAAGACAAAAACGGCAACCAAAACCCACAAGATCGGCCGGAGACACAACTCCACACGCCCTCCAGCGACATTAGACACATTGTCGGGACGGGGCTAGGCGGTGAGAAATTTATTCCATCTTCACGGAGCCGCCGCCGCCTCGTCTTCCCGAGCGAGACAGAAACCCTGAACAACCTCAAAAAAATACATAAAACGGAGCCTGAGCCCTCTCACCGACACGGCAACCTTACTTAACATATGGGAGCTTAGAGCTTGGTTATTGCCAAAGTAAAGATGGCACCGCAGGTGGCAGAGTAGGTGATCTATAGGAGAAATAGTCATGGCAATTGGGGTATTTTGAACAACCTGTTGATGAGATAATATTGAAACACACATTTAGCCTATGTGTGGATATTGGTGTTAATGATCCATGAATTAGGGGACTAATCATATTTCAGATATGTAAACATGAATAGTTTAAAAAAAGTATACAAGCAGGAAAGTAGTCTCGCACATGGATGAAGTGTGTTGATCAATGGCCCCGACACAAAAGGTTATCAAGAACATGTTGTATTTAATTTTTGTAGTTACTATTTGCCATTATTGAGTCGTAGGCAAGCCTATGAAGGGGTGACAAAATTTTATAAGAATTGGGAAGGGAATCAACATCCTATACACATCCCTTACAGAACCCAAAAACATGATTCTCAAAAGACTAGCCATGCCCATCACACCAGCACTTTCTGGCCTTCCCAGGTCCAGAGGCTCCATGGTAGCAACCGGGCCAAAGGGATGCTTCTATTTAGAGCAACTCTAGAAGATCCTGCAAAAAGATGTTTGCGTGATACCGCGAACCGCCTTTCGCGGTATGAACTTCGATCTGCCAGAACAGATACCTGATACATTCAAAATGGGTTTGTAGGATCCTGTAAATGCGCCCCCGGATCCTGTACATATACCACTCATGTAAAACATATGCAGGTCGAGCCAAGATGCATGGATTTCCAAGTCATTTTTTGGCCCATAAACTACATATCGGTCTCATTTTTTGAAACATGTTGAACTTTTTTAAAATACATGATGTAGATTTTATTTTAATACATGTTTTGGACACTTTTTTGAATAAATTCTCAATATTTTTGCAAATACATGATCTACATTTTTATGGGAATAAACATTTTTTACAAACTGCACAAAACTTTTACAAATGACATGAGTAACATTCCCTCAAACATATGTTTTTTATGTCTACCTTTTCCATACACATTTGTAAATGTTTTGTATACACCAGGAATATTCTTTATACACTCTTAACATTTTCCAAATACATGATTAATATTTTTGAACTTATATTTTTTATTTCTACTTTTTTTTGTAAACACTACATTTTTATACACTGGAAACATTTTTACACGTGTTTAACATTGTTTTTGAAACCTATATTATTCATGTCAACTGTTTTCATACATATTGTACATTTTATCTATACTTATCGAACATTTTCTATATACACATTTAACATTTATGAAATACATGAGACATTTTTTCATATATATGTTTTGATGTGTAGTTTTTTTACACATTTTTCTTTTTTCTATACATGAACATTTTTGTATAGATGTTTAATAATTTTTAAAGACATGATTAACATATTTATTTTGTATGTAAAGTTATTTTTATAATTGATATATTATAAAATTTAGAAATATAAGCAAGAGGTAAAAAATAAAACAAAACCAAAAGCTAAAATATGGAAAAAATGAAGAAAAAACGCTAAAGGCCTCTGTTCCCTTCTGTGCTGGCCCATTCTGGGCCCGTAGATGCGAGGCTTCCCTACGTCTCGCTTTAAGCGAGACATATGGGCGCCCATTTACCTCCTTGCGGGCCAGCCCTCACGTTTCTTTTAAATAGGCCGTGGCCCAGCTGTTCAGTTTTGTCATGAAGAAGCAGCGTAATTCTTTCTATCTACAACAACGATGATGGCCACTTGGTTATCACGTTGATCCCCTCTGCTGCTAGGAGGTAGCAGGTTCGAATTAATTAGGATATCACTATTTTTTCTTCATGCATGTCAAATGGCCCCATTGTTGGTCATTTTATTTTGTTCATTCATGTCAAATGGCCCTGGTTTCTCTTGGGTTGTTTACACGGTCTCAGTTGTTTACGAGCCCATATGTTTTCAATTTTTATCGCAATATTATTATGTACATATAATATGCTTCCACGTCACATGTCTTCAATTTCTTATAGGAAGATTATGTATATACAATATGCTTCCATGCTAATATTTATAAATTTTAGAGCAAAATTTGAAATTTATTCACTATTTTCTGTAGAAAAATGAATGAGCTTATGCGTACATATTGGAGCAGTAATTCCAATTTGATTCATATATGTATCTCAAATAAAGTTCAAGTAATATAGGAAAAATATTCATGACCTATGTACAAGCTTATGTAACAGAAAATGATATTTGAGAAAATTAATTGAGTGAAAAATTGAACTTATGTTTGTAAGCAGTGTGGCACTATTCCTTTCATATTAAAATATAGTATTCAACTATTTCTTTTTCGCTAAAGTTCTATACCTTGTAACACTATGCAACAACACATGATTCTGTGTTACTGTACAATAGTTATTTGTAACAGATGGAGCAACACAAACTTATATGTTACTATAATAATGTGCCGGTAACACATTTTTGCATCTTACCAACTATGTGTTACTGTCCAAGCTGCAACACACACGATGTGTTACTGCAAATTTTCTCTGTAACACGTTTTGCTATGTGTTACAAGACTGTGTTACTTAATCTTTGTTTTGTTGTAGTGTTTCCTCTTCGTGTATTTTTGTCAACCTACTAGTGTGGACTCATGCACCCTTCATGTACTCTGCCAAACACCCAAAAGTGGGTCGAGAAGGAAACTTTTGCTCCCATCCCGTGCACCCTTCATACACCCTGCCTAACACTATTCGTGCTTCATGTGGTTCATGTTTCGTGGAGTACTGTAGCACCGTACTCTTCGTGCGCTGTGGACCTAGTTCTGTTAACATTGATCTTACCGTCCATTCTCGACCGGACAGTCGAAAAAGCGGTACTATGTTACATATAGGAGTAGTTGACATGCGCACAACATCATTTGTTATCATCATATCTTAGTACACTAGCAACAAGATTGTGTAGTACTGACGTATGAACCACTGCACATGCCTAGTAGTAGGAGCACTGTGTATGTTCAAGTGGCTGTCGTGTTTCGCACTCCTCCGTCGTAAGAGTGGAAACGCTTGCTGTAATCATTTTTTTTCTTCTGAAAAACAGTGGACACGCTCTATCGTGCGGATCCTCCTCCAGCCATGCACTAAATTACTCACTTTCGCCGATGTGTGGGACAGCCAGCATCGGGGTCCACCAGCCATGCACTAAATTACTCCATAGTAGAGTGACGGTAGACTACCCCGATTGAAGCACCGCAGTAATGCCCAATGAGCCGTCAAATCACAAAACCCCCTCCTTTCCAGTAGTAAGTTGGACGGACGAAGCAACCATCATTTCACTCTTCTCTCTCAGCTTCCTCTCTACCCAACCCTCACTTCTGCCTCATCTTTTTCCTCATTTCTTCAAGAAAACCCCGACCTGCTTCTGCCATTGTTCTTCTCTCCCAAAGAAGGAAAGGTGAGCGCATCAATGGTGTTGATTCTGGCCAAGGCCCGGTCTTGCAACCCCGAAACTGATCCTATAACTCCCTCTCTTTTCTTCTGTTGGGTTTGTGATTATGGTTTCTTTTCTTTTATTTCTATTTGACAGTTTCTTGATGGACGCTGGAGCACCGGCCGAAGTGATGTCTATGGCTCCGGCCAAAACCGTCGAGGCTCATGGTACGAAGAAGCGCAAGCACCCCGCCGAGACTACCGCAGACAAGCTCAAAGCCATCGCCCTGTCCAAGCCCCCCTCTCCGGGATCCCTCATTAAGCAAGTCCAGGTAATATCTCTTCTTGACGATCTTTTTCTCGATCTTGATCGTGTTTTTTCATCTAACACGCAGTACTAGTACTAGTAGTACAACTTTCTGGGTGATCTTGCATGTGATTTTTGTGTGCCAAATGACGGTTCTAAATTCCTCTTTTGACCAAAACATGCGAGAGGTTGACACTGATTTCTTATAGATTACTTTCAACTACTCCCTCTGTCCCAAATTTCTTGTCTTAGATTTGTCTAGATATGGATGTATCTAATACTAAAATGTGACTTGATACATCTGTATCTAGACAAATCTAAGACAAGAATTTTGGGATGGAGGGAGTACTTTATGAACATCAATGCTACCTTTTAAGAGGGTATATTTGCCTCAGTAACTTGTGTTATGGATATTGCATGTAATCCCTCTGCTCGCATGCCTTTGAAGACATGTTCTAGTGTCTTTGTTCACTCATTTCTGTGCGTATATGTAGTCATATATGGAGTATAATATCGAAAATCATCTTATATTTTTGAACGGAGGTAGTAATAAAATATGGTTTCTGTTTGAATTAGAACCAGGTCCGTGGTGGAGATGAAGTTCTCAAAGTCATGCCGTATGAACTGGAAGACCTAATGATGAGTTCTACTGCTGAACTATCCAGCTGTTGTGTCCTTGTCGCCACGTGTCCTGAACTAGTGTCTTCCTGTAGCATTGTTGTCAGGCGTGTTCTCGAGGCTGTACTTGACCACAACAATTTCCTAGTTGTGCCTTCGATTACGAAGGGTGTGGTTCTTGTAAAGCTTCCCAACAAATCTGATGCGGCCTGTTTTCATCATCATGTTTATGAGTGGAAAGACCACTCTGTTAGGTTCTCCAAGGTTGACAAGATGGTGATGGTGCATGTAGACATCTCACACGAAGTCCATGGCCTAGTCAGTTATGCGGGGTTCATCCCGTAGGTCGGTGGCAAAAAATAGTCTGCAGAGTTTAGTTAGTGCAACTTTGCTTGTCTGTAGTAAGTACTATTGTTTAGTACTTGATTTGCGTTTGTGAACCCTGTATTGTTTATTAGTACTGCCGCTTTTGGTGTGTGGTCAGTCCTAAGAACGGTCTATGTTAATGTTTGTCCACTCAATTTAGTCTGTATATTTTGAAGTATCCATATCATATTTTTTGTGAGGACGGTCTATCAATTATGGTTACACTCCAATATCTATATGCATTGTAGGGTTTATCGCACCCACCAGGATTTCCAGCCCCATGGATGTTTGGTCCATACGATTTTTCACGACCTTTGGGCTGTCCTGCTTGTGGGAGTAGGCGGGGCCCTTGCATGCCACGCATAGTTGAACGATCAATCTTCTGTTTAGTACTTCAACATAGTGATTTCCTGGTAAGGATTCACTCGTGTCACATCGAGTAAATCTTATTGATTTACTGTCTAAATCTTATTGATTTAATGTCATGTTTTCTTTCTTTTCCTGCAATTTTACGATGCAGGTTTTGCCATGTGACATTCATCACATAATAAACTGTTTGGTTTGCTCTACGATGGCTATTTTTGCAGGTTTCACTTCTTATGTCGTGTCAGTAACAAAGGCACTGTCCATCACTTATATTACTGGAAAAAATTGGATCAGTCTGTTGTCTGAGTACAAGCTGAATCCCTATGATGAATTGCAGTTTGGTTTAACAAAAACGCCACAATCATTCCTTCTCGCGTTTAAAAGAAATGAAGAAAAAAACTGGATCACGATCACGGATCCTAGTCAAGTTAGAAAGCTGATCATAGCAGACCAGACACGGTCGCCGCTGTCTCGCACAGATCGAGCACCGACAGTTGCTCTAGCACTGACAGCGGCAACAGCTCAGTCTGATCCAGCTAAGGATTGGGCACCGACCGCGTCAGCGGATCTGTCTGATCTACCGGAGGATCGGGCATCGACACCGGCACCTGCTCCGACACCGGCACCAGCTCTACAAGGAGCACCATCTCCGGCAGCAGCGGCGGCTTCGGCACCTGCACCAACACTTGCACTTGCATCTGCTCTGGCCCGTGCAGTTGCATCGGCAACAGACTGGGCTACAATTCGCACTTCATATACCAAAGTCCTTACAAAAACTAACATGTCCACCTTCTTGGTAAGTATTGGCCGCCCAAGTGTTTCGTTCTTTTTTCTTTCCATGTTGTTTCACATGATTCACTGTGTTGATCTAACTGTTTGGGTATGTCTTCTTGTTTGCAAACAGAGAATTCCTAGAGCAACGAGGGAGTCATTCAACAATCCGGGTGACCGCGGCCAAGTTTCTCTTACCATGCGCAGCCTTGGTGTGAATGAACCTGCTCAATATATCGTAAGTACAAAGGATGGTCGCATGATGATTGATGCTAAAGGATGGTCAAGGTTCAAATCTAAATCATATCTTGCGGTAGGGGATGATGTCAAAATTGAACTTTCTCGGCAAGGAGAGCTGGTCCAAATCAACTTTGAAATTCTTCAGTAGCAGCACGCAACTGCCTAACTGATCTATCCTCTGAGAGATTTTGATGTAATAATCTGGCATGGTGAAACAAGTGTCCTGTGTGTATAAGTAGTACGATAGTATTATTTATCACATGGTATATCATTGATAGAATTGCAACTCTGATTGCTAGTTAGGAACTGTCGTTCGATTTCATTCCAACAGCTCTCGTGCTTTATTCAGTTTTGTGTATTCGCCTTGCAACAGCATCTAAAACCAGCGCCGTATTGATCGCTTGCAATATGAAAAGCGCTGAGGTAGAACACATGGGCCCCCAAACATGCAGGGTCAGCCTGCGGCCCAAAGTCCAGAACCTGGTTTCGAGAAGCACTAGCTCAGTGCAGAAGTGGCGTCCTCCTCCTGCTGTGGGTTGGGCGAAGATGAATGTTGATGCTGCGTTATCTCGCAATGGTGAAAGGGGAGCCCTGGCAGTTGTGAGCCGGGATCATACAGGCTTCTTCCTTGGAGCATCGGCATTGGTGTGCGAAAGTGTTACTGATCCAGAGATCCTAGAGGCAATGGCATGTTGCGAGGGGCTATCTCTGGCTCTTGACTTAAACCTGCAACAAGTTCAGATTAGCACCGATTGTTCAGCAACAGTCAAGCATATCAGAGAGGCATACTTGGGGCCCAGCGAAGTTATTATGGACGAGATCAAGATGAAGAAGAATATGTTCCAAACCATGGAGATCATACATGAAAAATGCGAGTGTAATGTTGAAGCGCATGTGCTCGCAAAAGCTGCTACTTCTTTGCCCTGTGGACGCCATCTTTGGCTCACAGGAACCCACGAAATTATTTGTATACCTATGACTGTTAATCTTCAATAAAGCAGCTTTTATCCCTCAAAAAAACATCTGAGTATTATATTCTCAGCTGAACCCCCATAATGCTCGTGCGTTGCAGAGGGAGTATTTTTCTCGGCAAGGTGAGCCTCTGATATAAAATATTTGTATATTTCTTTATAGAGGGACTATCTCTCTGTCAAAAAATATATTTATGTGTAACTAGTTACTCCTGTCTTTCTACTTCCTTTCGCTGATATGTGGGGCAACCGGCAACGGGGTCCACGTGCCATATGCACAAATTAGAGTGCACAACTTCACGGTAGACACACCCCGGTTGTAGCGCCGCAGTAATGCTCAATGAGCCGTCAAATCACAACCCCCCTTTCCAGCTTTAGCAGTAAGCTGGTGGACGAAGCGGCAATATTTCACTGGGCCTGAATCCCCTTCTCCCTCGTCTGCTTGTTCAGAGAAAACCCCCTCTCGGCGATTGCATAGGGTTTTCTCATGGAGAACCAGGTACGAATTCTTCATCCATCCCCAATAAACCCAAGTCCCTTGGTCGCAGGTAATCCTAGGATGGCAGCCGCCGCCGTTGATGCATTTTTCTTCCTACTAAATCTAGTGTGTTTCATTTGCAGTGCCCAAAGTGCGAGTACCCTACAGGTTTCTGCGCCCTCGGCGAGACGCCACACTTGTTCCTTCTCATCCTAACACATCATTTTGAAATGCGCATAGTATGTTCCTAGAATCCTCTTTTCTATTCGGGAGGGTGGGGGTTTTTTGAACATGCTGTGTTCTCATATTATTTTTCCTGCAGTGTATTATTTGCTCTGCCAGAACACATGTACTCAAGATGCTCGGCCTTGCCATAACTGAATACACTAGTTTAATGGTCACAGTGAAGACAAGCCATGGATATAAGTTCCGAGTTGGGTTCATGAACCAAGAAGATCGCTGCTTTTTTATGGCCGAACTTGGATAAACTTTCTCAAGTGTTACAGACTGAAAGTTGGCGCACGAATGTTGATGGAAATAGCAGAACCTGGTCTCATCTTCACTGCGATCTTCCACCCCGACGTCGTTCCAATTGTTCATCCATGTTAGTTTTGTATCTGGTTCTTGCTTGTTGCCTCGATTACTTCTTAATCCACATATTCTGTCTAACTAATCACAATTTAACTTTAGAAGTAGTAACGAATCTCTCACGAAGATGCTACTTCTAACTAATATTTTCTTATAATTGGTGGCACGTGTAGGGTTTTTCAGAGTTAAGAAGTCTGCTCGTTTGTTACTCTGTAATAACTCGGTTGTTACTAATGGCACTGAAGTTGACTGGATCGACATCCACAAGTTCCTACACTTTATTGATTGTCTTGAGGTCCTTGTGGGGCGTTTCAATGGTGGAAGGCCACGTGGGATATGTGTGCCACTGCTGCACTCGTTGAACAGGTCCAACTGTGTCGAGAAACTTATGGTATGAGCTGTTTTCTGTTATATATGTTGTTCATAAACTATTGCTTATACACAGTTTTACAGTTGTGATCTTCTTGAAACAGGAACTGCCGAGTTCTATTGTTCCTATACAGATGCCTGACCATGGTCGGGTCAGACTTGCGCTTGGTCACAACATGATGTTTATGTCGACCTACTCAATTCCCCTTGGAGGTGAAAAGATACTTATTCATGGGTGGTCTCAAATAATGAAGGCATGTCCATCTTGGAGAATAGGACAGAAGATTATGTTCATGCTTTTCCATGGCTATAAAGCGAATATCCTGTTTATTAACCACGTTGCAAGATGAAGCTGCTTTCAGAAGGTTGTGGATGCGCAGGGTGGCGCCTGGGCCTTGTCCTGGGGCTTGGAGGCCTCACCCTTGGTTAACTGTAGGCAAAGTAGCACTGTTCGAGGCATGCTTTGTACGGTTGAACCTGTATAAGTACTCATACTGCTTTCAGCTTTGGTTGTTAAGTGCCCCTGCTGGTTTCAGTTAAGGTTGTTAAGTACTACAGTCTGTCGTGTTTCTTCAGTCCTGTCTTCCTCCAGCCGCCAAAACCAAACCAGCGCCGGCGGGGCCGCCTGCTTCCGCCTCCCATGGCTGGCTGCGCCTCAGCGCACGCATCGCCGCCCCACCGTCTCCTAAATCGTTAACGCCGACGTCCTCCGCGCGCTTTGGTGCGCTCGCTGCGGAGACGCCCTCTCGCGTTGTCAACATGGTCAACAAACAACAGGAATCAGCAGAAGTACGTGGAGAGGATGACAGTAGGGGCCCACCACGTCAGCGTATGGAAAAATAAAATGCTTCCTCCTAGTGTTTTCCTGACATCTGGGACCCACGACATTGGGAGCATATATAGTCAATAGACAAGAGAACAGCACAAGATCGGCTGACACCTGGGACGTAGCTACTCGAGCAGTATTTTTTTTGTTTGGTATTGTTGAGATGGAGCAGGGTTTGAACTGGGATGTGGCCCGTCTAGCCAGGCTTATATTTTATGTTCACCATGTGACCAGCCCAGCTACTTTTTCTTTATGAAAATGAGCCCAGTTTATTTTTTCTGAAGAATACCCAATCCAGGCCTACTTATTTTTCTACGCCCTGATGGGCTGCAACTCTTTCAAGACACCTGCAAATCTTGAAAGTAATATGAAATGGGTTGTAAATATAAAAACAGATGACAAATTGGCAATTACTTTATAATTTCTGAATTTTATTACATTTTCAGATTCCTATTTCACTGGGCATTAACCTAATTTAAATATATCTTCAAAGTACTTTAAATCTGGCTGGACATTTCAGTATTAAAAATAGTTTGGAACCCACAGAAATATGCGAAATTGGCCCTAGCCAACCAAAAAAACGACTGCAATAAATTGCATAAGAAGTTGCCATGAGCTATATATAAATTATTAAAAAAGAGGGAGTGGTCTGACTTGTGGGCCTGTTTAGTTGACGCATATGCAAGATTTTTTTGGTATTATGTACGTCAACAAACGATTCTAGCAGACGTAATCCTTGGATGTCAATCCAGCGGCCGTCGTGTTTCTTCAATCTCTGATCTTCTTGCTCCAGCCGCCAAAGCAGCGCCGGCGGGACCGCCTACTCCCGCCTCCCGTGGCCGGCTGTGCTGCCGCACAGGCCTCAGCGCCCCTACTACTCCCACCGCTGGCCAGGGCATCCCTCTACTCACCCACACCCCCTTTTATTTTGCGGCGACGGCAGCCTCACACCGCAGCCGAACCGGTGAACGCTCGTACTCCTCTCGCGTGGGCATCCACTGTCGCGTCTTCCCCGGCTCCGCGTCGTCCCCTTCCTATGCCTCGCCGTCGTCCACCGCCGTGGTGCTCTCGGCGTGGCGTGGTCAATGTGGTCAATGACCGACTTCCATCGGAAGAGTACTGTGCGTGGAGACGCTGACAGCTGGGTCCACGGCAGCCGCAAGGAAGTGCCTCCTTATTACGCGGAAAATAATTATTCCTCCACCTGACAGCAAGGACCCACCGGACGGGCCACCAGTATTTTGCAAAAAAAATCGTTTCCCCCTGATTGCTGGGACCCACCGGACGGGCCACCGTATTTGGCGAAAAAAACGTTCCCCCCGCTGTCAGCTCGGACCCACCGGAAGTGCCTCATTATTACGCACAAAAAATGAATACTCCCCCGGCTAGCTAGGACCCACCTTGGTGGGAGGCTGACTTGTGGGCCTACTAAGTTGACGGGGACGAAGGGCTTTATCAACTTAGTCAATATGAACGATTCTAGCTCCAGTGACCATACAATGTCCATCCAACGGCCGTAGTGCTTCTTCAACCTCTGGTTTTCTTGCTCCAGCCGCCCAAAGCAGCGCCGGTCGTGCCGCATGCTCCTGCCTCCCGTGGCCGGCTGTGCTGCCGCAGAGGCCTCACCGCCCCCTACTATTCCCACCGCTGGCCAGGCCCTGGGGCGACGGCAGCCTCACACCGCAGCCGAACCAGTGAACCCTCGTACTCCTCTTCGCGCGGGCTTCCGCTGATGCGTCTTCCCCGGCTCCGCGTCGTCCCCTTCCTAGGCCTCACCGTCGTCCACCGCCGTGGTGCTCTCGGCGCGGTGTGGTCAATGTGGTCAACGACCGACTTCCATCGGAAGAGTACTGTCCGTGGAGACGCTGACAGCTGGGTCCACGGACGCAGCAAGGAAGTGCCTCCTTATTACGCGTAAAATAATTATTCCTCCACCTGACAGCGGGGACCCACCGGACGGGCCACCAGTATTTTGCGAAAAAATCATTTCCCCCTGACTTCTGGGACCCACCGAACGGGCCATCGTATTTCGCGACAAAAAGTCCCCCCCCCCCGCTGTCAGCTCGGACCCACCGGAAGTGCCTCCTTATTACGCACAAAAAATGAATACTCCCCCGGCTAGCTGGGACCCACCTTAGTGGGAGGCTGACTTGTGGACCTACTAAGTTGACGGGGATGAAGGGCTTTGTCAACTTAGTCAATATGAACGATTCTAGCTCCAGTGACCGTACGATGTCCATCCAACGGCCGTAGTGCTTCTTCAACCTTTGGTCTTCTTGCTCCAGCCGCCCAAAGCAGCGCCGGTCGTGCCGCATGCTCCCGCCTCCCGTGGCCGGCTGTGCTGCCGCGGAGGCCTCACCGCCCCCTACTATTCCCACCACTGGCCAGGCCCTGCGGCCACGACAGCCTCACACCGCAGCCGAACCAGTGAACCCTCGTACTCCTCTCCGCGCGGGCTTCCACTGTCGCGTCTTCCCCGGCTCCGCATCGTCCCCTTCCTAGGCCTCTCCGTCGTCCACCGCCGTGGTGCTCTCGGCGCGACATGGTCAATGTGGTCAACGACCGACTTCCATCGGAAGAGTACTGTGCGTGGAGACGTTGACAGCTGGGGCCACGGCCGCAGCAAGGAAGTGCCTCCTTATTACGCGCAAAATAATTATTCCTCCACCTGACAGCGGGGACCCATCGGACGGGCCACCGTATTTCGCGAAAAAACATTTGCCCCTGACTGCTGGGACCCACCAGCTACATCTTCGCACGCAAGGAAGTGCCTGACAGTCGGGACCCACCTGGTCGAAGCATATGTAGCATTGTCATTCTGGTTGCGAACGTGTACGTACATATATACTGGTCGATGTAGAGGCGTGCACGTGTCGTAGTAGAGGCGCGCACATAGCATGTACACGTACGTACAACGGCCAGTGTGCAAGAAAGAAAATACGGCCATGTATGTGTACATACGGGCGGGGTCTCGAACGCCTACTCGCGCATACGTACGGCCAGGGCTCGTGTACATGACTGGGTCGGAACGGAGAAACAACGTCATCGTCGTGTTCATGGGGAGGGAACGGAATGCGTCGTGTTCATGGGGAGGCAACGGAATGCGTCGTGTTCATGGGGAGGCAACGGAACGCGTCGTGTTCATCGGGAGGGCTTGGACGGAACAGGCGATGGAAACGAGGCCTGGCGTACCGCAGAACGAAGGAAACGGCCTTGTGTTTGACCGGCCACGTTCGAAACGGGATCCTGTTGATCGGGAGGGGTCTGGCGTACCGCAAAACTGAGGAAACGGACCTCTTACGGTCGAAACGGGGGTCCTGTTCATCAGGAGGGGTGTGGCGTACCACAAAACGGACGAAACAGACCTCCTACGGTCAAAATGGGGGTCCTCTTCATCAGGAGGGGTGTGGCATACCGCAAAACGGGACTCCACGGGATACTATTCATCTCCACCGTTAACCCCCTCCAGCCTCCACGAGCTACTATTCATCCACCGTAGACCTCCTCCAGCCTCCACCTGCGACTGTTCATCCACGGGCTCCTGTTCATCCAGCCTCCACCGCGCGCTACTCCACCGGCTACTGTTCAACCAGCCCTCTCCATGGGCTCCTGTTCAACCACCCCTCCACGGGCTACTGTTCATCCTACCCTCCACCGTCTACTGTTCATCCTGCCCTCCACGGGGTGGTCCTGTTCATCCAGCCCTCCACGGGGTCCTGTTCATCCAGCCCCAACCGGCTCGATCGATCGGGGTCCTGTTCATCCAGAGGCAACACCATGGTGTCCTGTTCATCCACCCCCACCGGGAACTGTCCATCGACCCCCCCCCCCCCCCCCCCCCCCCCCCCCTCCCCTCCCCCCCCCCCCCCCCCGCAACGCTCACTGTTCATCCAGAGACAGCATCGATCGGCTTCAGTTAGCAGCAGTAGCGAAGGAATCGCTCGATCAGGTTCAGTTAACAGCCATCGATCGATAGCTCGGGTTCAGTAACGTGTAGCCTGCAGTGCAATCGCTCGGGTTCAGTTAGAGCCCAACGCCTCGCTCGGGTTCAGTTAGAGCCAACGCCTCGCACACACGCGCGTACGTGTACGAGGAAACGTGCATCGCTCGGCCCCCGGCCTCCCACCGTAACCGGGAACTCCCCGAAATTTTCCTCGCCCTCGCTTCTACCACGGTTTTTTCCGTCATGGACGGCCCAAAGAATGTCATGCAGCTGCGTCTCCGGCCCGCCCAGGACGAAAAGCCCATTTTCTGTCATGATTTTTTGTCATAGAAGTAGGAGCCCAGCACATCTATGATGATACCGGGTTTTGTCACAATTATCGTCATAGAAGTGTCATATGTATGACAGAAAAAAAATTCGTTCGACCCAAAATGTCACGGATGTGTCTTTTTTTTTGTAGTGAGTGTTGGTCCAAACTAGAGCCCCTTGTAGCGCCACCTCGGGGAAACTTGAGGGTTTGTTTTAGTTGTACGGACCGCTCATCCGGTGTGCCTTGAGAACGAGATATGTGCAGCTCCTATCGGGATTTGTCGGCACATTCAGGCGGCTTTGCTGGTCTTGTTTTACCATTGTCGAGATGTCTTGTAACCGGGATTCCGAGTCTGATCGGGTCTTCCTAGGAGAAGGAATATCCTTCATTGACCATGAAAGCTTGTGATGGGCTAAGTTGGGACACCCCTGCAGGGTTTTGAACTTTCGAAAGCCGTGCCCGTGGTTATGGGCAGATGGGAATTTGTTAATATCCGGTTGTATAGAACTTGACACTTAACTTAAATAAACTGAATCAACCGCGTGTGTAGACGTGATGGTCTCTTTTCGGCGGAGTCCGGGAAGAGAACACGGTCTTGTGTTATGCTTGAACGTAAGTAGTTTCAGGATCACTTCTTGATCACTTCTAGTTCATGACCATGCTTTGCTTCTCTTCTCGCTCTCACTTGCGTAAGTTAGCCACCATATATGCTAGTGCTTGCTGCAGCTCCACCTCACTACCTTTTTCCTACCCATAAGCTTAAATAGTCTTGATCCAAGGGTGTGAGATTGCTGAGTCATCGTGACTCACAGATACTTCCAAACAGTTGCAGGTGCCGATGATACCAGTGCAGATGACGCAACCGAGCTCAAGTGGGAGCTTGATGAAGATCTTGATCGTAGTCTTGTTTCGTTTCCAGTTGATCAGTAGTGGAGCCCAGTCGGGGCGATCGGGGATCTATGCATTTGGGGTTGTCTTTCTTTATTGGGTTCCGTAGTCAGACCTTGATTGTATTCTGGATGATGTAATGCTATATTTATGTATTGTGTGAAGTGGCGATTGTAAGCCAACTCTTTATCCCTTTCATATTCAGTACATGGGATGTGTAAAGATTACCCCTCTTGCGACATGCCTACTATGCGGTTATGCCTCTAAGTCGTGCTCTGACACGTGGGAGATATAACCGCATCGTGGGTGTTTCAAGTTGGTAATCAGAGCCTTCCCCGACTTAGGAACCCCCTGCTTGATCGAATCGCTAGCGTTGTTGAGTCTAGAAAAATGTTTTGAGTCTTATAGGATTATATATATCGGAGAGTAGGATTCTTTTTACTCCTCAGTCCCTTCGTCGCTCTGGTGAGGCCTCCTGACATAGAGTTTTGACTTTTCTCTTCTCAAATTTCATGAAAAAAAATTTAGGATCACGCAGGTATCTTGGAATCGTTCCGATAGTTTTGTGATGAGAACATTGTTCTTGGTGCCTCCTGACATTTAGGGGTTGTGGCAGTGTCCCGGGGAGTTGAGCTCTGAGGTGTTGTCATCACAATTTTGTCATTGCAGTTCTGGAATACTTGAGTTTCGCCGACATCGAAAATCTCTTTTATGTTGGGGAACGTAGCAGAATTTTAAAATTTTCTACGCATCACCAAGATCAATCTATGGAGTCATCTAGCAACGAGAGAGAGAGGAGTGCATCTACATACCCTTGTAGATCACGAGCGGAAGCGTTCAAGAGAACAGGGTTGATGGAGTCGTACTCGACGTGATCCAAATCACCGAAGATCCTAGCGCCGAACGGACGGCACCTCCGCGTTCAACACATGTATGGAGCGAGGACGTCTCCCGCGCCTTGATCCAGCAAGGAGGAGGGAGAGGTTGAGGAAGAGAGCTCCCACAACAGCACGACGGCGTGGTGGTGGTGAAGCTGCAGTACTCCGGCAGGGCTTCGCCAAGCTCTTATGGAGGAGGAGAGGTGTTGGGGAGGGGAGGGGATGCGCCTTGGATGTTGTATGCAGCCCTCCCCTCACCCCTCTATTTATAGGGGAAGGGGGAAGGGGGCCGGCCCCCTCTAGATGAGATCTAGAGGGGGGCGGCGGCCAAGGGGAGGGGGGCTTGCCCCCCAAGCAAGGGGGCGCCCCCCTTAGGGTTTCCCCCCAACCCTAGGCGCATGGGCCCTAGGGGGGTGTGGCGCCCCAGCCCACTTGGGCTGGTTCCCTTCTCCATACAGCCCATAAGGCCCTCCGGAAGAGGTGGCCCCTCCCGGTGGACCCCCGGAACCCCTCTAGTGGCCCCGGTACAATACCGATATGCCCCCGAACCTTTCCGTCGACCGTATGACAACTTCCCATATATAAATCTTTACCTCTGAACCATTCCGGAACTCCTTGTGACGTCCGGGATCTCATCCGGGACTCCGAACAACATTCGGTAATCACATACAAGTCTTCCTAACAACCTAGCATCACCGAACCTTAAGTGTGTAGACCCTACGGGTTCGGGAGACATGCAGACATGACCGAGATGACTCTCCGGTCAATAACCAACAGCGGGATCTGGATACCCATGTTGGCTCCCACATGCTCCATGATGATCTCATCGGATGAACCACGATGTCGAGGATTCAATCAATCCTTATACAATTCCCTTTGTCAATCGGTACGTTACTTGCCCGAGACTCGATCGTCGGTATCCCAATACCTTGTGCAGTCTCGTTACCGGCAAGTCACTTTACTCGTACCATAATGCATGATCCCGTGATCAACCACTTGATCACATTGAGCTCATTATGATGATGCATTACCGAGTGGGCCCAGAGATACCTCTCCGTCATACGGAGTGACAAATCCCAGTCTCGATTCGTGCCAACCCAACAGACACTTTCGGAGATACCTGTAATGTACCTTTATAGTCACCCAGTTACGTTGTGATGTTTGGCACACCCAAGGCACTCCTACGGTATCCGGGAGTTGCACAATCTCATGGTCTAAGGAAATGATACTTGACATTCAGAAAAGCTACAGCAAACGAGCTACACGATCTTTGAGCTATGCTTAGGATTGGGTCTTGTCCATCACATCATTCTCCTAATGATGTGATCCCGTTATCAATGACATCCAATGTCCATAGTCAGGAAACCATGACTATCTTTTGATCAACGAGCTAGTCAACTAGAGGCTCACTAGGGACGTGTTGTGGTCTATGTATTCACACATGTATTACGATTTCCGGATAACACAATTATAGCATGAACAATAGACAATTATCATGAACAAAGAAATATAATAATAACCATTTTATTATTGCCTCTAGGGCATATTTCCAACAGTCTCCCACTTGCACTAGAGTCAATATTCTAGTTACATTGTGATGAATCGAACACCCATGCAGTTCTGGTGTTGATCATGTTTTGCTCTAGGGAGAGGTTTAGTCAACGGATCTGCTACATTCAGGTCCGTATGTACTTTACAAATCTCTATGTCTCCATTTTGAACACTTTCACGAATGGAGTTGAAGCGACGATTGATATGCCTAGTCTTCCTGTGAAACCTGGGCTCCTTGGCAAGGGCAATAGCTCCAGTGTTGTCACAGAAGAGAGTCATCGGGCCCGACGCATTGGGTATGACCCCTAGGTTGGTAATGAACTCCTTCACCCAGACTGCTTCTTGTGCTGCCTCCGAGGCTGCCATGTACTCCGCTTCACATGTAGATCCCGCCACAACGCTTTGCTTGCAACTGCACCAGCTTACTGCCCCACCATTCAAAATATACACGTATCCGGTTTGTGACTTAGAGTCATCCAGATCTGTGTCGAAGCTAGAATCGACGTAACCCTTTACGACGAGCTCTTCGTCACCTCCATAAACAAGAAACATTTCCTTAGTCCTTTTCAGGTACTTCAGGATATTCTTGACCGCTGTCCAGTGTTCCATGCCGGGATTACTTTGGTACCTTCCTACCAAACTTACGGCAAGGTTTACATCAGGTCTGGTACGCAGCATAGCATACATGATAGACCCTATGGACGAGGCATAGGGGACGACACTCATCTTTTCTCTATCTTCTGCCGTGGTCGGGCATTGAGCCGTGCTCAATCTCGTACCTTGCAATACAGGCAAGAACCCCTTCTTTGATTGATCCATTTTGAACTTCTTCAATATCTTGTCAAGGTACGTACTCTGTGAAAGACCAATGAGGCGTCTCAATCGATATCTATAGATCTTGATGCCTAATATATAAGCAGCTTCTCCAAGGTCCTTCATTGAAAAACACTTGTTCAAGTAGGCCTTTATGCTTTCCAAGAATTCTATATCATTTCCCATCAACAGAATGTCATCCATATACAATATGAGAAATGCTACAGAGCTCCCACTCACTTTCTTGTAAATGCAGGCTTCTCCATAAGTCTGCATAAACCCAAACGCTTTGATCATCTCATCAAAATGAATGTTCCAACTCCGAGATGCTTGGACCAGCACATAAATCGAGCGTTGGAGCTTGCACACCTTGTTAGCATTCTTAGGATCGACAAAACCTTCTGGCTGCATCATATACAATTCTTCCTTAAGGAAACCATTAAGGAATGCTGCCATATCTCATAATCATAGAATGCGGCAATTGCTAACATGATTCGGACGGACTTCAGCTTCGCTACGGGTGAGAAAGTCTCATCGTAGTCAACCCCTTGAACTTGTCGATAACCCTTAGCGACAAGCCGAGCTTTATAGATGGTCACATTACCATCCGCGTCTGTCTTCTTCTTAAAGATCCATTTATTTTCTATGGCTCGCCGATCATCGGGCAAGTCAGTCAAAGTCCATACTTCGTTTTCATACATGGATCCTATCTCGGATTTCATGGCTTCCAGCCATTTGTCGGAATTCAGGCCCGCCGTCGCTTCTTCATAGTTCGAAGGTTCACCGTTGTCTAACAACATGATTTCCAAGACAGGGTTGCCGTACCACTCTGGTGCGAAACGTGTCCTCGTGGACCTACGAAGTTCAGTAGCAACTTGATCTGAAGTTTCATTATCATCATCATCAACTTCCTCTCTAGTTGGTGCAGGCACCTCAAGAACATTTTCTTGAGCTGCGCCACTTACCGGTTCAAGAGGTAATACTTCATCAAGTTCTACTTTCCTCCCACTTATTTCTTTCGAGAGAAACTCTTTCTCTAGAAAGGACCCATTCTTGGCAACAAAGATCTTGCCTTCGGATCTGAGGTAGAAGGTATACCCAACATTTTCTTTAGGGTATCATATGAAGACGCATTTTTCCGACTTGGGTTCGAGCTTTTCAGGTTGAAGTTTCTTGACATAAGCATCGCATCCCCAAACTTTTAGAAACGACAGCTTAGGTTTCTTCCCAAACCATAATTCATATGGTGTCGTCTCAACGGATTTTGACGGAGCCCTATTTAAAGTGAATGCGGCAGTCTCTAAAGCATAGCCCCAAAATGACAGCGGTAAATCGGTAAGAGACATCATAGATCGCACCATATCTAATAGAGTGCGATTACGACGTTCGGACACACCATTACGCTGAGGTGTTCCAGGCGGCGTGAGTTGTGAAACTATTCCACATTTTCTTAAGTGTGTGCCAAATTCGTGACTCAAGTATTCTCCCCCATGATCTGATCGCAAGAACTTGATTTTCCTGTCACGTTGATTCTCAACCTCACTCTGAAATTCCTTGAACTTTTCAAAGGTCTCAGACTTGTGTTTCATTAAGTAGACATACCCATATCTACTCAAGTCATCAGTGAGGGTGAGAACATAACGATAGCCACCGCGAGCCTCAACACTCATTGGACCGCACACATCAGTATGTATGATTTCCAATAAGTTGGTTGCTCGCTCCATTGTTCCTGAGAACGGAGTCTTGGTCATTTTACCCATGAGGCATGGTTCGCACGTGTCAAATGATTCGTAATCAAGAGACTCTAAAGTCCATCTGCATGGAGCTTCTTCATGCATTTAACACCTATGTGACCAAGGCGGCAGTGCCACAAGTATGTGGGACTATCATTATCAACCTTACATCTTTTGGTATTCACACTATGAATATGTGTAGCATTACGCTCGAGATTCATTAAGAATAAACCATTCACCATCGGAGCATGACCATAAAACATATCTCTCATATAAATAGAACAACCATTATTCTCGGATTTAAATGAGTAGCCATCTCGAATTAAACGAGATCCTGATACAATGTTCATGCTCAAAGCTGGCACTAAATAACAATTATTGAGGTTTAAAACTAATCCCGTAGGTAAATGTAGAGGTAGTGTGCCGACGGCGATCACATCGACCTTGGAACCATTCCCGACGCGCATCGTCACCTCGTCCTTCGCCAGTCTCCGCTTATTCCGCACCTCCTGCTTTGAGTTACAAATGTGAGCAACCGCACCGGTATCAAATACCCAGGAGCTACCACGAGTACTGGTAAGGTACACATCAATTACATGTATATCACATATACCTTTCGTGTTGCTGGCCTTCTTGTCCGCTAAGTATTTGGGGCAGTTCCGCTTCCAGTGACCACTTCCCTTGCAATAAAAACACTCAGTCTCGGGCTTGGGTCCATTCTTTGGCTTCTTCCCGGCAGCTTGCTTACCGGGCGCGGCAACTCCCTTGCCATCCTTCTTGAAGTTCTTTTTACCCTTGCCTTTCTTGAACTTAGTGGTTTTATTCACCATCAACACTTGATGTTCCTTTTTGATTTCCACCTCTGCTGATTTCAGCATTGAATATACCTCAGGAATGGTCTTTTCCATCCCTTGCATATTGAAGTTCATCACAAAGCTCTTGTAGCTTGGTGGAAGCGACTGAAGGATTCTGTCAATGACCGCGTCATCCGGGAGATTAACTCCCAGCTGAGACAAGCGGTTATGCAACCCAGACATTTTGAGTATGTGCTCACTGACAGAACTATTTTCCTCCATCTTACAACTAAAGAACTTGTCGGAGACTTCATATCTCTCGACCCAGGCATGAGCTTGAAAAACCATTTTCAGCTCTTCGAACATCTCATATGCTCCGTGTCTTTCAAAACGCTTTTGGAGTCCCAGTTCTAAGCTGTAAAGGATGCCGCACTGAATGAGGGAGTAATCATCAGCACGTGACTGCCAAGCGTTCATAACGTCTTGGTTCTCTGGGACAGGTGCGTCACCTAGCGGTGCTTCTAGGACATAATCTTTCTTGGCAGCTATGAGGATGATCCTCAGGTTCCGGACCCAGTCCGTATAGTTGCTGCCATCGTCTTTCAGCTTGGTTTTCTCTAGGAACGCGTTGAAGTTGAGGACAACATGGGCCATTTGATCTACAAGACATATTGTAAAGATTTTAGACTAAGTTCATGATAATTAAGTTCATCTAATCAAATTATTCAATGAACTCCCACTCAGATAGACATTAGACATCCCTCCAGTCATCTAAGTATAACATGATCCGAGTTAACTAGGCCGTGTCCGATCATCACGTGAGACGGACTAGTCAACATCGGTGAACGTCTTCATGTTGATCGTATCTTCTATACGACTCATCCTCGACCTTTCGGTCTTCCGTGTTCCGAGGCCATGTCTGTACATGCTAGGCTCGTCAAGTCAACCTAAGTGTATTGCGTGTGTAAATCTGGCTTACACCCGTTGTATTCGAACGTTAGAATCTATCACACCCGATCATCACGTGGTGCTTCGAAACAACGAACCTTCACAACGGTGCACAGTTAGGGGGAACACTTTCTTGAAATTATTATGAGGGATCATCTTATTTAAGCTACCGTCGTTCTAAGCAAATAAGATGTAAAACATGATAAACATCACATGCAATCAAATAGTGACATGATATGGCCAATATCATTTGCTCCTTTTGATCTCCATCTTCGGGGCTCCATGATCATCGTTGTCACCGGCATGACACCATGATCTCCATCATCATGATCTCCATCATCGTGTCTTCTTGAAGTTGTCTCGTCATCTATTACTTCTACTACTATGGCTAACGCTTTAGCAATAAAGTAAAGTAATTACATGACGTTTATGTTGACACGCATGTCATAAATAAATAAAGACAACTCCTATGGCTCCTGCCGGTTGTCATACTCATTGACATGCAAGTCGTGATTCCTATTATAAGAACATGATCATCTCATACATCACATATATCATTCATCACATCCTTTGGCCATATCACATCACAAAACACTTGCTGCAAAAACAAGTTAGACGTCCTCTAATTGTTGTTGCAAGTTTTTACGTGGCTGCTATAGGTTTCTAGCAAGAACGTTTCTTACCTACGCCAAAACCACAACGTGAATTGCCAATTTCTATTTACCCTTCATAAGTACCCTGTTCATCGAATCCGATCCGACTAAAGTGGGAGAGACAGACACCCGCCAGCCACCTTATGCAACTAGTGCATGTCAGTCGGTGGAACCGGTCTCACGTAAGCGTACGTGTAAGGTTGGTCCGGGCCGCTTCATCCCACAATGCCGCCGAATCAAGATAAGACTAGTAACGGCAAGATAATTGACAATATCGACGCCCACAACTGCTTTGTGTTCTACTCGTGCATAGTAACTACGCATAGACCTAGCTCATGATGCCACTGTTGGGGAACGTAGAAGAATTTTAAAATTTTCTACGCATCACCAAGATCAATCTATGGAGTCATCTAGCAATGAGGGAGAGAGGAGTGCATCTACATACCCTTGTAGATCACGAGCGGAAGCGTTCAAGAGTTGATGGAGTCGTACTCGACGTGATCCAAATCACCGAAGATCCTAGCGCCGAACGGACGGCACCTCTGCGTTCAACACACGTACAGAGCGAGGACGTCTCCCGCGCCTTGATCCAGCAAGGAGGAGGGAGAGGTTGAGGAAGAGAGCTCCCATAGCAGCACGACGGCGTGGTGGTGGTGAAGCTGCAGTACTCCGGCAGGGCTTCGCCAAGCTCTTATGGAGGAGGAGAGGTGTTGGGGAGGGGAGGGGTTGTGCCCTGGATGTTGTATGCAGCCCTCCCCTCACCCCTCTATTTATAGGGGAAGGGGGAAGGGGGCCAGCCCCCTCTAGATGAGATCTAGAGGGGGGGCGGCGGCCAAGGGGAGGGGGGCTTGCCCCCCAAGCAAGGGGGCGCCCCCCTTAGGGTTTCCCCCCAACCCTAGGTGCATGGGCCCTAGGGGGGTGTGGCGCCCCAGCCCACTCGGGCTGGTTCCCTTCTCCATACAGCCCATAAGGCCCTCCGGAAGAGGTGGCCCCTCCCGGTGGACCCCCGGAACCCCTCCGGTGGCCCCGGTACAATACCGATATGCCCCCGTACCTTTCCGCGACCGTATGACAACTTCCCACATATAAATCTTTACCTCCGGACCATTCCGGAACTCCTCGTGATGTCCGGGATCTCATCCGGGACTCCGAAAAACATTCGGTAATCACATACAAGTCTTCCTAACAACCCTAGCGTCACCGAACATTAAGTGTGTAGACCCTACGGGTTCGGGAGACATGCAGACATGACCGAGACGACTCTCCGGTCAATAACCAACAGCGGGATCTGGATACCCATGTTGGCTCCCACATGCTCCACGATGATCTCATCGGATGAACCACGATTTCGAGGATTCAATCAATCCGTATACAATTCCCTTTGTCAATCGGTACGTTACTTGCCCGAGACTCGATCGTCGGTATCCCAATACCTTGTTCAGTCTCGTTACCGGCAAGTCACTTTACTCGTACCGTAATGCATGATCCCGTGATCAACCACTTGATCACATTGAGCTCATTATGATGATGCATTACCGAGTGGGCCCAGAGATACCTCTCCATCATACGGAGTGGAAAATCCCATTCTCGATTCGTGCCAACCCAACAGACACTTTCGGAGATACCTGTAATGTACCTTTATAGTCACCCGGTTACGTTGTGACGTTTGGCACACCCAAGGCACTCCTACGGTATCCGGGAGTTGCATAATCTCATGGTCTAAGGAAATGATACTTGACATTCAGAAAAGCTACAGCAAACGAACTACACGATCTTTGAGCTATGCTTAGGATTGGGTCTTGTCCATCACATCATTCTCCTAATGATGTGATCCCGTTATCAATGACATCCAATGTCCATAGTTAGGAAACCATGACTATCTTTTGATCAACGAGCTAGTCAACTAGAGGCTCACTAGGGACGTGTTGTGGTCTATGTATTCACACATGTATTACGATTTCCGGATAACACAATTATAGCATGAACAATAGACAATTATCATGAACAAAGAAATATAATAATAACCATTTTATTATTGCCTCGAGGGCATATTTCCAACATTTTATGCAGTTGTTGGTGAGATAACCTTGACGCCACCCAATACTGGGGCGGGAGTTTGGGAGTATTGCCATAACTCGTATAACGGATGCTTTTCGAAGGTTGAGGTAAATGATTTCCGAAGATTTCTTGGTTATGTGTTGAAGGATGGATACAGCTGGATGTAGGATTTGCTAGTTTTGGGTGAGATATTATGCTTCCCCTATATCCTCAACACCTGATTGCATAACCAGAAAGTCTCGGGAGTTTATAAGTGGGAATTCAAGTAGCTCCTAGAATATCTTCCAACAGACACATGATACGATATAGGATCTATCATATGTTTGTTTCTGGCTTATTTTGCAAGCCAATCCTTTGTTTTTGATTGATTGTGGTATTCGAGTTGCTTCAATGTCAAATGTGTTTCCATATCTTTCCTAAGTGGTGTTCTCACATTTCTATGTGAATACTAATCCTTCTTGATCATCGAGATTGTCATGTCAATTCTTCTCCAACCAGCGTGCTTCTCTTCAAGTGGATCCGAGCATTTCAACATTCGCAAGTTCAATTGTACGTTCTCTCAACGGTGTTTGTTCATCTGTCCCAAGCTGCCTTTGTTTTTTCCCCCCCCCCCCCCCCCTTTTTTTTTTTAGGACTCAGATTTCTCAAACAAGTATCTATTTTATGGATGGGAAGTCTCTCCATTCTTTTCCGTCAATGTTCTTATCCGGTGATTCTCATGAAGATACTAACGGAGCTTCAAGATCATCATTCTTCGTTCTCTTTCTTCTCCGATGGATTCGATTCAAGCTTTGTCGATCATATCTTTTCCTCGTTTCAAATGTTTTCTCATGCTGTTGCACCTCATAATCATTCCCCGCTTGCTACTCAATTGTCCCGGAGTGCTGAAGATATCTCGAAAGATTCGCGTTGCCATTCTCAATCGTTCAAGATATCTCGAGGTTGTTATCTCATTCAAGCCATTTAACTCAACCGGTGCAATCTCTCTTTTCAAGTAATCGTTCAACGGTGTTTCTTTTGAGTGGGCCCTAACCCACAGGTCTTTTCCCAGGATCTTACCTGACTCTTCTAATTTTCCCGGAGCTTCTCAAATTCTTCCTAAGTTTGATGTAAGAATGAGTTATCATCAGTCAAATGCCTTTTCTCCAAGATCGGTCAAATTCTTTTCATCGTTGGCTCAACCTCCTCGCTTTTGATTCTCCCGGAGTATCTCAATAATTCATGGTGGTGTTTCTCGTTGTCATTCTCGGATTTTGAAGACCGAAGAAGAGTTTTTCCTCCAAATCTTATCCGTTCTCTTAAGGATCCATGGTGCTAGCTTTATGCCATCCTCTCATAATTGTTTTCAATTGCGAGAATTCTTTTCACCCATCCGGAGAAATTCAGGAGTCTTTTCAGTTTGATTCTCTGAAGGCCATCATTTCGGAATTATTCATTCCCAGCTTTCAGCTCTCATTCTCCAAATCTTACTGGTGCATTATTCAAGTGTTATCTAATCAGTTTGGGATCTCTTCATTCTCTAGTATCTAAATTTCCCCAAGTATCTTCGTTCGTTTTCTAATTCTTACCGGTGATTCATCTCTTTTCTTCGTTCTTTTTCAATTCTTACGGTGGTTCGTTCAAGATTTCTTTTCCTTCATTATCATATCAATGCATTCGTTGTTTCAATCCTATTGGTGGTTCGTTGAAGACCTTTTCAAGATTACGCTATATCTCTCCTGAATCTTTTCTACGAGAATAAGTAGTATGCCAAATCCGTTGCTTGTCATCAATTTAATTGATGAAGGATAAGCATAATGTAATTCTTATTCTTGTTTCATCGAGCAAATTTAATTCTTTATTCCAGAGGTTCATCAAAATTCTTGATTTCAGTTGTTCTTCAATCTTTCCTGAGTTTCAAGTTTTCTCGATTATATCATCGCGAAGCTCCATCTAAATCATTGCAAGGATTCACCTTGTGTTTTCAACTTCTCTTTCTTTTCGTTTGATCATCCTTTTATTACCGGAGTTCTTCATGGAGGCTCTACATGATGGTTCATCAAGGATTTAATTCCTTCTCGAAGTGTTCATTGAGATTATTTTCAGAGGAGCTCAAGCATTCTTCATCTTGCAATCCGGAGTGCAATTGTTCTCCCTTATCTTTTGAGGTGGTAATATATCATTCTTCATTCACAAGAATGAGGTATTTAAACCCATCACTTTCTTCCATGGAGTTATCTTGGTATAAATTTCACCTAAATCCTTCCATTGGGAATGTTGCTCTTTGTGGTGATTATCTATGATCCAAGTTTTATCCTTATCACCTCGGTGGAAGAAAGATTTCTATCTTTTTCTAGCTCCCAATCAATTTTTTTCCGTGAGTGGTAGAATTTCACCTCATAATTTGGAGATGTCTTCCATAAGCCCACACCAAGCTTATCCTTTCGTTGTTGATAATCCAACAACTCCATTCTAGCATTGGTTGTAAGCGTGCTCTCCCAAGATCTTCTTTCCCTCCGTTCATTCCATTCCATTCTCTCATTTCTTCCGGAGGTTTTATGGTGTTGATCTTTTCAATACTCATCTCAAATGGTGAGGATCATGCTCCTTTTCCTTGCTTATCCGTTTAACCGGAGTGTTGTGCCCTCTGCTCAAGTTCTTTTCACCTTATCAAGTCTTGCATCTCTTTTCAATCGGAGTGCTGCCCAAATTGGTTCTCCCTTGTTCCTCTTTTCTAACGGAGAGTTATCAACTTTGTTCATCTCCGTTGCATTATTTATTTCAATTTGCTCAACCTCTCAAGGTTCTTTGGTTTTACTCCTTTGTCAAAGAAGCAACTTAGTTTTGCCTCTTATCTTCCTCTTCCTTTTCCCTCCGGTGCCATGCTAGATCTCGGGACGAGATCCTCTCGTAGTGGTGGAATGTTGTAACGCCCCGAGACCGTTGCGCTAGGTGTCTTCCAGTTATTCGTTGTTGTTGCCTTGTCATTTGTTTGTGTATCATGCATTTCATATCATGTCATCATGTGCATCTCATTTGCATACGTGTTCGTCTCATGCATCCGAGCATTTTCCCCATTGTCCGTTTTGCAATCCGACACTCCTATGTCCTCCGGCGCCCTCCTTTTGCCTCTTTTCGTGTGCAGGTGTTGAACGTTCTCGGATTGGACCGAGATTTGCCAAGCGGCCTTGGTTCACTACCGGTAGACCGCCTGTCAAGTTTCGTGCCATTTGGAGTTCATTTGATACTCCAACGGTTAACTGGGGAACCGTAAAGGCCTCGTGTGTGTTGCAGCCCAACACCCCTCCAAGTTAGCCCACAAACCCATCCAAATCCCCTCCATCCTCTCGGTCGTTCGATCATGATCGCGTGGCCGAAAACCGCACATCATTTGGACTCTCCTAGCTCCCTCTACCTATATATTTGCACCTCCCCCGGAAAATTCGCGGATGAAACCCTAACCTTCTTCCTCTCCGCGTCGCCGGACAAAAATCCCGTCGCCCGGACATGTCCGCCGCACCCGGCCACCTCACTCCAGCCAATCCGAAGCCGCCACCTCAGCAGCGCCGCCTCCCTTCTCCTCTAGCGCGTCACCACGTGTCCCCCCAGCGCCCCACTCCGCGTGAAGCCCGCGAGCCCGAGCCAGGCCCTCCCCGGCCCGGCTCCCCGCGCCATCGCCTGTGCGCCTCCCCGCCCGCTCGCGCCGCCCACCATGCGCCTCGCCGGCCGCCGCCCGCTCGCGCCACCCGCCGCCTCCTCGCCGCCGCCCGCCACCTTCCCTCGCGTCGCCAACCGCGCCGCTCGCCGCCAGCGTCGCCCCGCGCCTCTCCGACCGGCGTCGCCCCTGCTAGCGCCTCCGCCAGCCGTCTCCGGCGAGCTCCGCCACCGCGCCGCCCGGATCCGGCATCTCCGGCGCCGCCCCGTCCTACACCGGCCACCGCGACGAAGATTCCGGCGATCCTCGGAAAGCGCGCCCGAAACCCTAGATCTGTTTCGGAGGTGATATTTTCATCTAAGTCCCTTAATTCTTACATTCTGGAGCCATGTTCATCGCATCATAACTCCTCATCCGTAGCTCCATTTTGTGCGTATGAGATATCAAAATGTTCATCTGGATGTGCTTTTCATTTTGTTCCATTCTGCCATGCTTGTTTGAGTCCATATTGATGCCCTAATTGCTGTTGCAAGAGTGCTATAAAATGTTAGTTCCTGTTTCTTAACAGATTATGAGCATTTGTCATTTTTGCCATAATTATTGTGTGCTGCATATGGGCATGAGCTCTACATGTGTTTTGGGCTATGTCATGCCATCTTTATAGGGGTGTATGCCATGTATTTTTGTGATCAATGTGGTGACTAGCACAAGCATGCAAAGTAGCTCTCGTGATGTTGCTGATTTCAGGGACTTAGAATTTCACTAAGTCATTTCCCTGCTGTTATTTTAATGCCATGTATTCATGTTGCTATAGAGAGATCCGTGCCTCTTTTGAGTATGTTTAGTAAAGATGATTTTGACATATGGTTGTGTTCAATCCATCCATGCCCCTATTTGCATTTATGGAGTGCCCTAGCATGACTCAATCTTGCTCTACTTTTGCTATAAAATGTTCCTGACAGATTGTTTACGTGTTAATCAATTTTGCCAAGGTTGTTGTAGTTGATACATGCATGCTATGAGATTGTTCTTGCCATGGTTAGCTTCTTGAACATGTCTTCTTGCTGGTAGTATGCTTAGTTTGTCATGCAATGTCTTGTGTTGAGTGAATCGAGCTCGCAAACATGCCTTCATAATTTTGTTTTGCCATGTCCAGTTTTCTGCTAAGTCTGAATCTGTTAACGTAACTTGCTATGTTTACATAGGTGCCATCATATCTTATGATCCTTTTTAGCTTATGGTCAGTAAGGGACTTTTGTTATATGCTTTGAGTAGATTCATGCCATGACTTGTTTTTCCATGATATGATCCTGTAGCATGTTGTTATCTTGCTCTAAATATTGCTTCCTGATGTTAATTCCTGGCATGTTAGTATTTTCACTAAGTCTGGGAAGCTGATATCTTTTGCTCTTTTGCCATGCTTGTTTGAACCTGCTCTTGTGTGATTTAGCCGTAGCTCAGTGTTCATTTTTGTCAAGCATCTTGAGTAGAGCACTTCCATGTGCTTTGTCGCTATGTTGGAGTGCAGTAACTTAGTTTCTAGTTGCATTCTAGATGGCATCGTGCTGTTAATCGCAGAATTGTGCCATTATTATTTTGCTTGCCATTTGCAAACCGTGCATCCGATTCCGTTGATCTTTATATCAATTTCGACCGAAATCAACTCATCTTTCCAGCGGCACGCTTGGTTTTCCAAGTTGAGGCATGGTTCAATCTTTTCCTTCCGGAGCACGCATATGCATTGCATATCACATCCCGCATATCATGCCATGTTTTGCATCATGTTGCTTGCGCATTGCACCGTGGTTGATTGTTGTTTCCTTTGCTTGTGTTCTTGCTTTGGGTAGAGCCGGGAGACGAGTTCGTGATTGAGGAACCCGTTGAGTACGCTTACGAGGATCAAGCTTACATCAACTCGGAGAACTTTGCAGGCAAGATGATCATACCCTCGAAATCACTTCTATCTTTGCTTGCTAGTTGCTCGCTCTTTTGCTATGCTGCGATACCTACCACTTGCTATATCATGCCTCCCATATTGCCATGTCAAGCCTCTAACCCACCTTGTCCCAGCAAACCGTTGTTTGGCTATGTTATCGCTTTGCTCAGCCCCTCTTATAGCGTTGCTAGTTGCAGGTGAAGTTGGAGTTTGTTCCTTGTTGGAACATGTTTATTGTTGGGATATCATAATATCTCTTATTTAATTAATGCATCTATATACTTGGTAAAGGATGGAAGGCTCGGCCTTATGCCTGGTGTTTTGTTCCACTCTTGCCGCCTTAGTTTCCGTCATACCGGTGTTATGTTCCTTGATTTTGCGTTCCTTGCGCGGTTGGGTTATAATGGGAACCCCTTGATAGTTCGCTTTGAATAAAAATCCTCCAGCAAGGCCCAACCTTAGTTTTAGCATTTTCCACCTAAGCCTTTTTCCCTTGGGTTCTGCAGACCCAAGGGTCATCTTTATTTTAAACCCCCGGGCCAGTGCTCCTCTAAGTGTTGGTCCAAACTAGAGCCCCTTGCAGCGCCACCACGGGGAAACTTGAGTGTTGGTTTTAGTTGTACGGACTTCTCATCCGGTGTGCCCTGAGAACGAGATATGCGCAGCTCCTATCGGGATTTGTCGGCACATTCGGGCGGCTTTGCTGGTCTTGTTTTACCATTGTCGAGATGTCTTAGTAACCGGGATTCCGAGTCTTATCGGGTCTTCCTGGGAGAAGGAATATCCTTCGTTGACCGTGAGAGCTTGTGATGGGCTAAGTTGGGACACCCCTGCATGGTTTTGAACTTTCGAAAGTCATGCCCGCGGTTATGGGCAGTGGGAATTTGTTAATATCCGGTTGTAGAGAACTTGACACTTAACTTAATTAAAATGAATCAACCGCGTGTGTAGACGTGATGGTCTCTTTTCGGCGGAGTCCGGGAAGAGAACACGGTCTTGTGTTATGCTTGAACGTAAGTAGTTTCAGGATCACTTCTTGATCACTTCTAGTTCACGACCATGCTTTGCTTCTCTTCTCGCTCTCATTTGCGTAAGTTAGCCTCCATATATGCTAGTGCTTGCTGCAGCTCCACCTCACTACCTTTTTCCTACCCATAAGCTTAAATAGTCTTGATCGCGAGGGTGTGAGATTGTCGAGTCCTCGTTTCTCACATATACTTCCAAACAGTTGAAGGTGCCGATGATACCAGTGTAGATGACGCAACCGAGCTCAAGTGGGAGCTTGATGAAGATCTTGATCATAGTCTTGTTTCGTTTCCAGTTGATCAGTAGTCGAGCCCAGTCGGGGCGATCGGGGATCTATGCATTTGGGGTTGTCTTTCTTTATTGGGTTCCGTAGTCGGACCTTAATTGTATTCTGGATGATGTAATGCTATATTTATGTATTGTGTGAAGTGGCGATTGTAAGCCAACTCTTTATCCCTTTCATATTCAGTACATGGGATGTGTAAAGATTACCCCTCTTGCGACATGCCTACTATGCGGTTATGCCTCTAAGTCATGCTCCGACACGTGGGAGATATAGCCGCATCGTGGGTGTTACAGCCCCCCTCCTTCTTCTTCTTCCCTGCCCCCCCCCCCCCCCCCCGATGGGAGGAGGGTTTCCCCTATGATCCATGGCCTCCATGGCGGCGGAGGGGCGGGAGCCCCTCCGAGATTGGATCTATCTCTCTGTTTTCTTCTGTTTCTACGCTCCCTGTTTTTGGCTTTTCACCATTTCTTAAATTTCTGGAGATCCGTAATTCCGATTGGGCTGAAATTTTAACACGATTTTTATCCGGATATTAGCTTTCTTGCAGCGAAAGAAGGGCACCAACCGCCTTACAGGGTGACCACAAGGGCCCAGGGAGCGCCCTACCCCCTGGGGCGCGCCCCTCACCCTTGTGGGCCCCTCGGGCATCGTCTCGCGTTGATTCCACTTCCCAAAATTCACATATATTCCACTTGTGGGAGGGTGCGCCGTCTGAGCTTGTGGCCCCCTCGCAACTCTGTTTGACCTAATTCCAAACCCATAAATTCCCTAAAATCTAGAAACCACCGGAGCGAGACCCAAAACAATTATTCCACCACCTCAAGCATCTGTTCTTCGGCGATCCCATCCGGAGGCCTCTGTCGGTACTCTACTAGAGGCGGAATCGATCATGGAGGACCTCTACATCAACCTTGCGGCCTCTTCCATGATGTGTGAGTAGTTCCTCACAAGACCTATAGGTCCATTGCAGTAGCTAGATGGCTCCCTCCTCTCTCTCTCTATCTCTATCTCTCTCTCTCTCTCTTTGATCTTTAGTACAATGTTCTCTTCAGATATCAATATGATGTAATCCTTTTATGCGGTGTGTTTGTTGGGATCCGATGAATCAAATTATTCATTGAAAGTAATTCAATTATTTTTCAACCTTATTATGTGTGATTGTTATAGCTATGTAATGCTTTCTGATTTATGAGTTGTCTTTGGTCAAGTTGATGATTAGATCTCCAGTGAAAGTGGTGCATAATAATAGGTTTAATCTTGCGGTGTCCTCACCTTGTGACAGAAGGAGTAGCGAAGCACATATTTGTATTGGTGCTACTAAGGATAAAATGACGGGGTTCGATCATATTAGTAGGTCTTATTATGTCTACATTATGCCATCTTCCTTACAACATTACTCTGTTGTCATGAACTTAATACGTAGAGAGGCGAGTATAGAAGTGCTCTCGAAGTGGAGTAATAGTAGTAGGCGTCAATAAGTTTAACGGTCTACTTGTTACGGACATAATGCCATGTACTGATCATGTCATGAATAACATCGTCACTATGTACTATTCTATCAATTACCCAACAGTAATTTGTCTACCCATCCTATCGTTTTCTATGTTCTTAAGAGAGATGCCTCTAGTGATGCTATGGCCCCCGGGTCCATTTAAATCATATTACTAAAATCCTAAAAATCTTGCTGCAATTTATTTATATTTATTTTACTTTGCAATTTATATATCTACCACTATCAGAATTAATCCTTACAATTAACGAGTACAAGGGATTGACAACCCTCTTGCTCGTGTTGGGTGCAAGTATTTGTTTGTGTGTGTGCAGCTATTGTTGATCGTCGTTTATGTGAATCTTTTATTGGTTAGATAAACATCTTTACTGAGGAAAATACTTTCTGCTGCTATAATACTTCACTCTTCCTCTTCAAGGAAATCCCAACGACTATCACAAGTAGCAAGCATGGGTACATATACTTTTTGGCTATCATCGATAAGGTCATGCCGGCTTTGGTATGGACGCGACGAACGGCGCGTCGGCGTCTCGCTTTGGCGACGGCGGTGGTCGTTAAATGGTCCGGGAACTTGGGTGTAATTTTTAATATATTTAAGGTGTTTTGTACTTCTAATAAACTTTTATAATAGATTTGATTTTTTTTAGAAAACAACTACAGAGAATTAGACTAGACGGAGTCGAAGTAGAGAGAAAACATTGAACAACGCCGCACATTGCTACAGGTTTGCAATGGATTGCTCTCAAAATAGGCCCTCACCCCGCTTTATAGATAAAGCATGAACCCATGTACACAACCGTCGATACAAGATGATGAGAAAACCCTCTTACCAAGCAGACCTTGAGATAACTAGACAACATACATCGAATCAAAAAACGCCAAATGTGAAAAACAAAACGACTACGCTGCCGAGACAAAACACAGGGCGACATGAACACCACCACAATACACCCTAGGACACCTAAACTCCACGACAATGCCCAGGAAGGAAAAGAGCGTTAAGCGTCGCCGCTGTCGAGTCCTGCATACAATGCTTTTTTTTTGCGGGGTTATACAATGCTTTCACCTGGAACATGTCATGGAGAGAAGAACCACACCAATGTCCCCAAGAGAAGACTGGCACCCGAAGGCACCGTCACTGTCGACACCAAAATGCGGACTTTTTGCTCGATAGCTCACATGTCCAAAATGCGGACTTTTTGCTCAATAGCTCACATGTGCCACAAGGAGGCGGCCAGGACATTTATTATGAGTACAGAACTTCAGGCTCGGATATGCAACACCACTGCCAACGGACGAGACAAGTCCGAGCTACCCGCCGCTACACTCCTTACCACCAAAACAACCAAGGACATAGCCACTACCGTCGCCATGATGCTCGCTAGAGAGCCAACAATGCGAACCGCCATCCGGGCACCACTGTCACGGCATCCATGTCCCCAAGACCCTACACGCCATCCCCATCACAACACACCAACCACGGAGGGAAAGCAAATACTCCTTCCACTCCTAACCCAGCGTCAGTCACCAAGTCACGTAAATCATGCACCGATGCACCGACACCTGAGGCCCCGCCCAGTTCCGGTGGAAGACGCCACGATCCTTCACCGACGCCATAACATTATAACACTGCATCTGTTTCAATTGCTGTGAGGGCGTTGTGAGCATCTCCCAATTTTAAATTCCGGTGCACATTTTAAGACTGCGTCTGTTTCAGCGACAGCAGTAGCCAGTACTAGCAGGGAGGGGAACAAGTGTGAGGACACTCATGGTGGATATCAGATGCATCACACGGTGAACGGGCATCAGCTGACTGTTCCGGAAGGCATTTTACAAGCAGCGTAACTTACAGGGGCATCAGGCATGCGGGCGATCCGAGCTTACATTTCATCGGCTTATTAAGCTATCGATAGAAGTCGTTTCACACAAAAAGAAAACTATCGATAATAAACAACTGCTTGTGACTGAGCTGATGATGGTCGTCAGGGCTTTGCGGTGCCGTCGCTCTTGGCAGCCGGAGTCTTCTCAGCAGCACAGGTGAATGACACCGGCCGGTGCGGTTGGTCATCCACTACCAAGCTCAGCACCTCAGGCCGAGCGTAGTGGCCCACCACGTCAAAAGCAAACTTGGCCCGAACGATCTCTCCCATGTCTGCACAAAAGAGCATTTCATCAGAATCTTCTAAGACGAACTGTGAACCGGGTACAAAATCGTATGCACAAGGTGGATGCACTGAGAGCATGTAGTATCTGGTTAGTGCCTTACCAAGGTCGGCTGTGATGAGCGCCTCTCCATCGTAGTTGGGACCTGCCAGGACTTCTCCTGACGGCGAAATGATAACGCTGCCTCCAGGGCAGACAACGGTGTCGGGAGAAGGCTCTTCTCCTAAACCGGCAAATGCGTACTCGGACGGCGGAGGGTAGTCCTTTCTGCGGCAGAACTGGTTTGCCGACAACACAAAGCATCCCCCCTCCAGGGCGATATGTGTCATGGAAGCTTGCCACACTGGCCTTGAATCAGCCGTGGGAGCGCAGTATATCTCAATACCTGCACACAGCACACAAGATGTTAGGAAAATTTCAAACTAGTACTCCATACATAAGATGCCAGTGCATATCTTCAACATTAACCTATCTATCTGACTTGCACACAAGGATAGTATATTTCAAGGTTAACAACTTATCATCTCATGAGGCCATGGCACTTGCAAGGTTGTTGTTGTTGTTGTTGTTGTTGTTGTTGTTGTTGTTGTTGTTGTTGTTGTTGTTGTACTTCCAAGAATGTTGGCTGTAGACTTTTATTTATATTAGCATAAAAGAAAATACATGTTCCAACAAGAGCCTTACCTTTACCATACAGTGCTGTCCTTAAAAGTGGCATCTTATTTTCCCAGCAAATAAGGGCTCCGATCTTTCCAAGTGGAGTATCATAAACAGGAATTGTTGATCCATCTCCAAATCCCCATATTATCCTTTCTAATGCCGTCGGCATCATCTTGCGGTGCTTACCCAGGTACCGACCTAGAGGATCAAAGAAGAGCACTGAACAATACAGTGTGTGACCTTCTCGCTCAATCACCCCCATTACCAGAAAGACCTTATATTTCCCAGCCATAGCAGCTAAGCATGTCACCTCTGGACCTGCATGCTGCTCTGTCAGTAAGAAGATCCATAGTGTGGTGTAGTTGACACAAACCATATGTTGACACTTGAGAGTAATGAAATAGCTTGAGAACTTGTTTGCTGTGCTACAAGAAAAGGTGGAGAATAAGTGGACCATTAAGACAATTAATATGTAAGATGTGGAGTTGCTCGGTGACAATCACGGCAGAGATTGAGAACATGACCATAAAATGTTGCTGGAGCAGTAGTACCGGGTATGAGGTATCAAATTATCAATGATTTATGGTAGACGGTTGTCCATATTCTTTGGAAAATTATATTCATAAACTGCATCAGGAAGACAACGAATGGCCAAATACTAACACTTTTTATTCTCAACAAACTAACTCAATGTCTAGCCTTGAGGATTTCATCCAACAATTTCTTCCTTCTCAGAACTCCTTGACAGTCTAATAGGAACCGCATTTCTGTAGTGTTTTTTTTTTCTTTTGCGAATACATTTCTGTAGTATTCACCAAAGTATGCGAAAAAGATCTTTGATTTTCCATTTCAGAACCAAAGAGTGCCATGAACAATATGCATTTGCAAAAATCAGTTTTTCCTCTGGCCAATACTAAGAAGGCATGATTCGGTCGTAAAGCAATTATTGATATGCAGATATGCTTCATGCTAAAGATGAAAAAAGCAGATGCTAGCTGTTCTCCAAATTACACATATGTCAGACACAAAAAAAGAGACTAACAACAGGAGCAAATGCAAGGAAGAATATATTAGGAAGATAACACATACGTGCTTTAGAAGTTAACAATAGTCGACAATAAGAAAATAATAGTTGAAAAAAGAGAGCGGACATACTGCATTACATTCTCACGTACCAGGCACATCTATGGCAGCTGCATGATACTTCTGGAATTCACCCTTTCCCTTGTCTTTTGGATTAGTCATACTAATATTGATCCCAAAGCCAAAGGTGGATCCACGAGGATAACCACCAACAAAAGCTTCTGGGAACACGACCAACTGTGAACCATATCCAGCAGCCTCTGCTATCAGTCTCTCTGCTTTATCTGCAGTGGAAATAACGATATTAGCAAAAGATACACATACACATAACCCATGCTGATAAAAAGCCATCTCATCCTCCAAATATTGTTAGCCTTTTGTAGTTTGGTTTTTTTTCCTTCTGCTTTTCTTTGTGGGCTGTAAGACCTGCACTATCTTAGGTCTTCTTCTAATACAAAATAATCTTAGTACTGCACATGTATCCAGAAAAACAAACTGTGAATTATGTTCCCATGCCAGGTAATTGCAGAGGTGGTGGAAATGGATGGGACTTAGACAGGCATACTAGAATGAAAACTAGAAGGTGCAGCGGCTTCATCTTCTTATTTGGCTTGGTACAGTGAGGTAAATCTCTGTTTGGTTTATGTCAACAGTGGTTTCTTTCAACTGAATAAGTAAATAATACATGATGTAAAAGAAAGAAAATGTAGCATACATGTTGTTGCCACTCTTTACCAACTAGCTTTATATGGCATCAAACAGTACAAATATATGTTGAATAACAAATCATAGTGAAGTCTTTAAAGAAGCTCTTAGTCTTAGTGATGACCCTTGCTGCCTACAATTATTTCAGTGGTATGAATCAAACAGAAGGATTATACAACTCTAGTTTTCCTACACAGAGGACAAAGGAAGCATGAACATCCCTTTGCGGGAGGAAGGCTAAGACAAGGCTTATGCATCAAAATCAAGGGATACGAGAGACACCATCATTAACAGCCGTCTCCACTATTGCATTACTGAGTTTTGCACCGAGAAGGCGACCTTTTCTACCACTATACACGATGCAAAAAAAGAAGTTTTCCAGGTCATGGCAAAGCAACGGTATATAACAACAAACTGGTGTTTCTCATAACACAAAGTCATGACACCCGCGGATTCAGAAATTAACTGCACCGAAAAAAGTTTAGACGATCATCTCCATGACCCCATGGTTTCATCTCAGCTAATGACAACTTATAACTAATCCAACACGCTGGTAACTCTTCCGAAAGTAATCGAGCAGCAGCAGAAAGAATTTAAGTGATTCAATTACCAAGGCAGGGGAAACGGCGCGCGAGTAATTACCGAGAGTGGCGGGGGTGTCGTAGAAGACTGTGGATGCCTGCACGACGGTGGCTCGTACGGTGGTGGCGCTCTGGTCGGCGCCGCCGTTCATCTCCACCTCGGCGATCACCGGCGTGCTGCCTGAGCCCGAGGGAAGCAGGGCCATCGGTATGGGCCCCGGAAACTCGCTCGATCGCAGAACTTCCGGCGCGGAGGCTTTAGCCGCGGACGAATTGGAGCTTGATGTGGAGGCTGGAAGCAGAGGTGGGCATTCAAGGGGAAAGCAGGGATGGCGGGGACCGGGGAGCGACGGAATGGACAACGGAGAGCGCCGGGTAGCCGCCGCCGCCGCCGGGTCAGTGATCTACTGGACAAAGAGAGCGCCAATCCACGGCTCCACGCTGGTGTGTGGTCCTGTGTGGTCGATGGTTGGTACGATACCACAGCCTCGATCTGTGGTTCTGGCGTCGAACGCTCCAACCGGCCCAGCTGCGAGCTGGCCTGCCGCCGGCGCCAAGGCCCTCTCAAACCCAGCCCAGCTTCTGCCGCGGCCTCCTCACCGACCTGGGCTTGGCCCATGGGTGAGCTCCCCACAGCCCCTCCTCTCTGTTGGCCCAACATGCACCAGATTTGGCCCGCGTATGTTTTTTTCAGCGTCTGCGAATTTGTTCAGTTATGCAGAGACTGCCTGTTTTACAGAAAACCCCTTGCACTTCATGCATTTAATATCTCACAAACCGTGCATCGGATTAAAATGTTTTATATATGTAAATTGCTTCGAATTTCATCTAGTTTCATAATATGTTGCTTTCATCCATGTTTCAAATGTTTATCATTGTTGTTGCATTAATTTTGCATAAATGACAAGTTAAAATGATTTATTTCATAACTAAATAACCGTAGCTCCGAATTAAATAAACTTTATATGTAAATTGTCTAGAAAAATGCATAGATTAACTTGATTTGATGCACTTACTTTGCATGTTTAACAACAATAAAATATGGTATAAGGCAGAACAGTACCAAATCCAAAATATTTTTTTGACGCCTGAAACAGTAGGAGAGGCTCCTACTGCAGTTAAATTAAAAAATAGTATGTTACATATTTACAGGGGGGCCATCACCACTTTGGGTGATGGGGAAGGACAAAGCACTAAGAGGGGTTGTAGTTGGGAGGTAGAGTAGAGCAACAGAGAACTGGCCAAAAAAGATCTACTAATCTACCACACTAGTAGTAAGAGACCTCTCAGCTAGGAAGGCACGAATGAAATCCCTGTTACCCCCTGATGTCTTGTATTTGAGGTTGCAGAAGTCGGAGATGAATCTATTCTTCCAGGCCATCACAGTGGGGGTAATTTTTCTGAAGTAATTATTGTTGCACTCCTTCCACAAGCTCCATGCAGTAGTCAAGAAGATCTCCATGAACATGGGATGTGTCCAAATAGTTCTGGCAGATTGTAGGAGAGATAGTCTGCTACCAAGGGGTGTCCATTGAATGCCAAGAGTATGCCAACAGTCCTTGATAAAGTTGCAATGGAAGAAGAGGTGTTCCACAATTTTCTCGACATGTGTGCCACAAAGAAGGCAGTCTAGATTGGAGACAATGTTGTAGTGTCTTCTCTTGAGCATATTACGGGTGTTCAGTCTGTCCGCGAGGAGCAGCCATCCAAAGACTTTGTGTCTTGGTATGCACTTGGATTTCCATAGCCATTTGAAGGCATCGTGTGCAATAAATATCTTTGAAAAAAAATCATAGTTGTCTTTTGTCTTGAAAATCGTGTCCCCCCAAGTGTAGGTCCAAATGTCATGATATTCCCCCAACTGCATCTTCCCGATGTCATCTTTTAATTGTAGAAGCTCCTCATGTGCTTGTGGTGATGGTGGGAGTTGAAAGATCTCAGCAATATTGTTGGTGGTCAGAAAATCGTGAACAAAAATGTCTTCTCTGGTTGTGAAGGAGAACACTCGAGGGAAGGTAGTTAAGAGGATTTGATTTTGCCAAGCATCTTTCCAGAAAAGAGTAGCCGCACCATTTTGTATTTGAATTGTGGTGATACCACAAAAAATCAGGGTAAGTTGCATGACATCTTTCCACCAGAATGATCCACAAGGCTCTTGGGCGTGTGGTATAACACCATTGTAGTAGGTGTGCCAAACCAGATGCACCCAGGTGATGTCCTCGTGATTATAGAACTTGTGTAGGAATTTTAGTAGCAGCGCATCATTTTGGACTAGTAAGTTGATGATTCCCAATCCATCATGTTTTTTAGGATGACACACCAAGTCCCATGCAGCCAGTGAATTGCTTTTGTCTCCGTGATCTGTTTTTCTAACCCAGAGGCAATGACGGCGTATCTCATCAAGCTAACCAATTACCGTGAGATTTAGACTCAAAGTACACATTGATACACTAGTACAATGAGCTCATAAACAAACGGTTTTTTTACCCCTTTCCGCGACGACATTTGGAACCGTCGCCAAGTGAGTGCGGGCGATAGGGGGGGGGTCCTTCCCACACGACCCAGAAACCGTCGAGCATATGCTCTCCTGGCACACACGTTCGGCAAAATGAGGTCGCGTGCGATCGGCGAGCGCTCAAATACAGAAATACGTACAGTAAAGCTAAAAAAACAATTATACGATGAAATTGTTTCCGGTCGCAAGTACATCCCACATAGTCAGTCCCCGCTAAACGTTTCCATTCGTATGTACATCCCACACAGTCGCTACAAGGAAAACGTTTCCGTTCACAGGTACATCACACATAATTTTTCTTGTTAAATCGTTTGCGTTATTGAATATATCACCCACGGTCCGTGAAAGAAACTGTGTGGCAAAGGCTGTCCATCACACATAGTTTTTATGTGGTAAACGTTTGCGCAAGGTGGCCTAACACAAACAGTTTTCAAGAGAAAGTCATGTATGATTGTTCATTGATCCAACACGGTTTATTCCTAGAAACTGTGTGCCTTACCTAAGGTCATCACCCACGGTATTTTTTCAACAACCGTTTGCAATAGCAAACCCCAGTTAGCAGGCTAATTTGCCACTAGCAGGCTAATTATCCGATTATTCATAATCCATTTATTAATCTAATTGAGATTCCATATTAAGCACACAATATATTTCATTTTCATAATTGAAATACATCATAGTACAACATCATATTGTTGGGGAACACAGTAATTTCAAAAAAATCCTAAGCACACGTAAGATCTATCATGGTGATGCATAGCAATGCTACCTCTTGAGCACTGCGTTGGTTTTCCCTTGAAGAGGAAAGGGTGATGCAACAAATTAGCGTAAGTATTTTTCTCAGTTTTTGAGAACCAAGGTATCAATCCAGTAGGAGGCTACACGCAAGTCCCTCGTACCTGCACAAACAAATAAGAACCTCGCAACCAACGCGATAAAGGTGTTGTCAATCCCTTCATGGTCACTTACAAGAGTGAGATCTGATAGAGATAATAAGATAAATATTTCTGGTATTTTTATGATATAGATTGAAAGTAAAGATTGCAAAGTAAAATAAATTGGAAACTTATATGATAAAAGATAGACCCGGGGCCCACAGGTTTCACTAGTGGCTTCTCTCAAGATAGCATAAGTATTATGGTGGATGAACAAATTACTGTCGAGCAATTGATAGAAAAGTGCATAATTATGAGAATATCTAGGCATGATCATGTATATAGGCATCACGTCCGCGACAAGTAGACCGAAACGATTCTGCATCTACTACTATTACTCCACACATCGACCGCTATCTAGTATGCATCTAGAGTATTAAGTTCATAAGAATAGAGTAACACATTAGGTAAGATGACATGATGCAGAGGGATAAACTCAAGCAATATGATATAAACCCCATCTTTTTATCCTCGATGGCAACAATACAATACGTGCCTTGCTGCCCCTGCTGTCACTGGGAAAGCACACCGCAAGATTGAACCCAAAGCTAAGCACTTCTCCCATTGCAAAAAAGATCAATCTAGTAGGCCAAACCAAACTGATAATTCGAAGAGACTTGCAAAGATAACCAATCATACATAAAAGATTTTAGAGAAGAATCAAATATTGTTCATAGATAAACTTGATCATAAACGCACAATTCATCGGATCTCGACAAACACACCGCAAAAAAAGAATTACATCGAATAGATCTCCAAGAGGATCAAGGAGAACTTTGTATTGAGATCCCAAGAGAGAGAAGAAGCCATCTAGCTAATAACTATGGACCCGAAGGTCTGTGGTAAACTACTCACACATCATCGGAGAAGCTATGGTGTTGATGTAGAAGCCCTCCGTGATCGATTCCCCCTCCGGCGGAGCTCCGGAAAAGGCCCCAAGATGGGATCTCTCGGGTACAGAAGGTTGCAGCGGTGGAAATAGGTTTTCGTGGTGCTCCTGAATGTTTTCGGGGTATATGGATATATATATAGGAGGAAGAAGTAGGTCGGTGGAGCTGCCAGGGGCCCACAAGGGTGGGGGCGCGCCTCCCTGCCTCGTGGCCACCTTGTTTCTTTCTTGACGTCTACTCCAAGTCTCCTGGATCACGTTTGTTCCAAAAATAACTCTCCCGAAGGTTTCATTCCGTTTGGACTCCGTTTGATATTCCTTTTCTGCGAAACACTGAAATAGGCAAAAACAACAATTTGCACCGGGCCTTGGGTTAGTAGGTTAGACCCCAAAATAATATAAAAGTGTATAAATAAGGCCATTAAACATCCAAAACAGATAATATAATAGCATGGAATAATAAAAAATTATAGATACGTTGGAGACGTATCAAGCAACGAAAGGGAAGAGTGTTGTCCACGTACCCTCGTAGACCGTAAGCGGAAGCATTATGACAACGCTGTTGATGTAGTCGTACGTCTTCACGATCCGACCGATCCCAGTACCGAAAGTACGGCACCTCCGCGATCTGCACACGTTCGGCTCGGTGACGTCCCATGAACTCTTGATCCAGCTGAGTGTCGAGGGAGAGCTTCGTCAGCACGACGGTGATGATGAAGCTACCGGCGCAAGGCTTCACCTAAAGCACTACGACAATATGACCGATGTGGATTATGGTGGAGGGGGGCACCGCACACGGCTAAAAGCAATCAACTTGTGTGTTCTAGGGTGCCCCCTGCCCCCGTATATAAAGGAGCAAGGGGGAAGCCGGCCGGCCCTTGGGGCGCGCCAGGAGAGGAGGAGTCCTCCTCCTAGTAGGAGTAGGACTCCCCTTTTCCTAGTCCTACTAGGAGGGGGAAAGGAAGGAGGAGAGGGAGAAGGAAAGGGGGGCGCCAGCCCCCTTCCCTAGTCCAATTCGGACCAGAGGGGGAGGGGGCGCGTGGCCTGCCCTGGTTGGCCCTCTCTCTCTCTCCACTAAGGCCCATGTGGCCCATTAGTTTCCTGGGGGGATTCCGGTAACCCTCCGGCACTCCGGTTTTCTTCGGAATCACCCGGAACACTTCTGGTGTCCGAATATAGCCGTCCAATATATCAATCTTTATGTCTCGACCATTTCGAGACTCTTCTTCATGTGTGTGATCATATCCGGGACTCCGAACTACCTTCGGTACATCAAAACACATAAACTCATAATACTGATCGTCACCGAACATTAAGCGTGCGGACCCTACGGGTTCAGGAACTATGTAGACATGATCGACACTCATCTTCGGTCAATAACCAATAGTGGAACCTAGATGCTCATATTGGTTCCTACATATTCTACGAAGATCTTCATCTGTCAAACCGCATAACAACATACGTTGTTCCCTTTGTCATCGGTATGTTACTTGCCCGAGATTCGATCGTCGGTATCTCAATACCTAGTTCAATCTCGTTACAGGCAAGTCTCTTTACTCGTTCCTTAATGCATCATCCCGCAACTAACTCATTAGTCACATTGCTTGCAAGGCTTATAGTGATGTGTGAGGGAGTCCTGGACTAAGGGGTCCTCGGGCGTCCGGCCTGTTATCCATGGGCCGGACTGATGGGCTGTGAAGACATGAAGGCCGAAGACTATACCTGAGTCCGGATTGGACTCTCCTTGGCGTGGAAGGCAAGCTTGGCGACCGACTATGAAGATTCCTTCTTATGTAACCAACTCTATGTAAACCCTAGATCCCCTCGGTGTCTATATAAACCGGAGGGGATAGTCCGGAAAGGACACATTCATTACCATAGTCATATAGGCTAGGCTTGTAGGGTTTAGCCATCACGATCTCGTGGTAGATCAACTCTTGTAACACCCATATTCATCAATATCAATCAAGCAGGACGTAGTGTATTACCTCCATAGAGAGGGCCCGAACCTGGGTAAACATTGTGTCCCCTGTCTCCTGTTACCATCGATCCTAGACGCACAGTTCGGGACCCCCTACCCGAGATCCGCTGGTTTTGACACCGACATTGGTGCTTTCATTGAGAGTTCCACTGTGCCGTCCACGAAAGGTTCGATGCCTCCTTCAATCATCTACAGCGACGTTGCCCAAGGAGAAACCTTCCTCCCCGGACAGATTTTCGTGTTCGACGGCTTCATACTGCGGGCCAACTCACTTGGCCATCTGGAGTAGATCGACAGCTACGCCCCTGGCCACCAGGTCAGGTTTGGAAGCCTGAACTACGTCGCGAATATCTGTGGAGACCTGATCTTCAATGGATTTGAGACCGCAGCGATCGCTCCCGCCGCTCCGATGAACATGACCTAAATCTGTCATCGGATCACATCCAGCGGATGGTCCCTGCTGCTGCAACGGCCTTAGAACCGGAGCAAACCGTGCCATCCGGAGCCACAGAGTCCCTAGCATTGGAGCCGCAGATGGACTCGGCACCCCGCGGCGTCTACGTCAATGGAACTCCGGACTCGTCTCCAGCCATGAGTTCCAAATCGGGTACGCCTGCGGACACCGAGCTGGATCGGTTATCGATTTTCGAATTTAGCACCGCAGACATCTTCCAGCACTCACCCTTGGGTGATGTGCTAAACTCTTTAAAGAATTTATCCTTAGAGAAGGATTCACAGCCGAACTATGTTCGGTTTGAGCCAGAGGCTGATGATGGGAAATTCTGTTTCCCACCCGCCACCCACTTCATAGCCACTATCGATGATTTAACCGACGTGCTCGATTACGGCTCCGAAGACATCGACGGTATGGACGACGATGCCGACCAGGAGCAAGGCCAAAACCCTCCATTTACTGGACGTTGGATGGCCACCTCTTCGTACGATGTGTACATGGTCGACACACCTAAAGAAGCTAGCGACGATGACAAAGGGGATCCAGTCGCGAACAGGCCTTCTGGGACACAGTCCAAGCACCGACACCCCAAACACCGCTCCAAGCCTCGCCGCTCAAAAAATGACAACACTGGCACCGGAGAAAATGGTACTCCAGGCGACGCCAAAAACAATGAAGACCTTGTTGGAGCCGCATCCGAACAAAAGGAACAAGACACTGGGCAAGATGACCCTGATAAACAGGCCACGCCCAACAACTCGGATGATGATAGTTATCGTCCAGTCTCCGAAGACGAGGAGAGCCTCGGCAACGAGGATTTCATCGTGCCTGGGGCACCCCTGGAGCAGGAACGCTTCAAGCGCCAGCTAATAGCTACCGCCAGAAGCGTGAAAAAGAAACAACAACAGCTCCAGGCTGATCAAAACTTGCTCATTGACAGGTGGACAGACGTCCTGGCAGCCGAAGAATACGGCCTCGAGCGCCAAGTCAAGAGTTACCCAAAGCGTAGACTACTACCTCAGTTCGATGAGGAAGCACCAAATCCCATACCTCCCTCACACAATGCGGACCGACCACCACTCGGTCAGGATAGTGTGGAGGACCGACCACCTCGCGGTCGGGATAAAGCAACAACTCAGGCCGAACAACAGCCCACCACACCACCTCGCAAAAACAGGGACGGAACAGCTCGGGACCATACATACGACCTTCGGCAGGAGCTGGACAGCAGAGAAGGACAAACCAGATCAATCTATGGATCGCGAGGACGCTTCCCAACTCGGGATGACGGCTACCTATTCGGGCGTGACAAACCTAGTCACACCCGGGCCGATAACCACAGACGCACTCCATCGGAGATGCGCCGTGATGCGGCCCGATATAGAGGCGCCGCACACCCTCTCTACTTCACAGACGAGGTGCTGGATCACGAATTCCTCGAGGGATTCAAGCCCGTCAATATTGAATCGTACGATGGAACAACCGACCCCGCAGTATGGATTGAGGACTTTATTCTCCACATCCACATGGCCCGGGGAGACGACCTCCACGCCATCAAATACCTCCCACTGAAACTCAAAGGGCCAGCTAGACACTGGCTGAATAGCCTGCCCGAGAATTCCATCGGCAACTGGGAGGACCTGGAAGAGGCCTTTCTTGACAACTTCCAAGGTACATATGTCCGGCCACCCGATGCCGATGACTTAAGCCACATAGTTTAACAACCTGGAGAATCAGCCAGAAAATTCTGGACTAGGTTCCTAACCAAAAAGAACCAGATTGTTGACTGTCCGGATGCTGAAGCCCTAGCGGCCTTTAAACACAACATCCGTGACGAATGGCTAGCCCGCCACCTCGGCCAAGAAAAGCCAAGATCCATGGCAGCCCTCACGACACTTATGACCCGCTTTTGCGCGGGAGAAGATAGTTGGCTGGCTCGCAACACAAACACAGCCAACGAAGCAGGCCCCTCCGAGGCCAAAAATAGCACCAGCAAGCTCCGGCGCAATAGACACAAAAGCCGAAGCAATGGCGATAACACCGATGACACCACACTTCACGCCGGATTCAGCGGCTCCAAATTCGGCCAGCGAAAGAAGCACGGCGGAGGGCCATCAAGCTTGGACCGCATACTTAATCGTCCTTGCCAAATACATGGCACCCCAGACAAACCGGCTAACCATACTACCAGAGATTGCCGGGTCCTTAAGCAAGCCAGCAAGGTAAATAGCGGAAACAAGGAAGGGGAATCATAGAGCGAGGACGAAGACGAGGAACCTCGGCAGCTGAACAACGGGTGGCAGAAGAAATTCTCGCCTCAAGTCAAAACGGCGAACATGATATATGCTACACACATCTCCAAAAGGGAGCGCAAACGCGCACTTAGGGACGTTTACGCGGTAGAGCCAGTCGCCCCAAAATTCAACCCATGGTGGTCATTCCCGATCACCTTCGATCGTAATGATCATCCAACTAGTATCCGTCACGGCGGTTCGGCCGCATTGGTACTGGACCCAATCATCGACGGATTTCACATGACACGAGTCCTAATGGACGGTGGTAGCAGCCTCAACCTGCTCTATCAGGATACAGTACGCAAAATGGGCATTAATCCCTCACAAATCAAGCCCACGATAACTACCTTTAAAGGAGTTATACCAGGCGTGGAAGCCCGCTGTACGGGCTCGATCACACTAGAGGTGGTCTTCGGTTCCCCGAATAACTTCCGAAGCGAAGAGATAATCTTCGATATCGTCCCCTTCCGCGGTGACTACCACGCACTGCTCGGATGAACTGCGTTCGCCAAATTCAACACGGTGCAACATTATGCTTATCTCAAGCTCAAGATGCCCGGTCCACGTGGCGTCATTACAGTAAATGGAAACACGGAACGTTCCCTCCGTACAGAGGAACATACCGCAGCCGTAGCAGCAGAAGTACAGAGCGGCCTTCTAAAGAGGCACCATAATCTGGCCGCCGAACCCCTGGACATCGACAAGAAAGTCCGGACTACACTGCAAAAGGGCAGTTCGGTTCGTCAAGAGCTGAATTAGTAAATTCAGCCTCCACCCCAGCCCCGATGGGGAAGGAGGCACCCGTGCCGCGCGTACATAATTACACGCTCAAGCCTCATGGGTACTAACGGAGGCATAACTCGCTCGCGATCCACAGTGTGGCTTGACCGACCCTGGGATTCACATGCCTTTTTTTTCTATTATCACGGGTCTTTTCTCTTTTTGAGGTCTATACGGACGACCCATTTACAGAACACACCAAGGAGGCAAGAAGCTCTGACATACAAGGGAATCCCTAGGTGGTCTCTATTAAACGATTGCCATACTTGTTTTACATACCCGCAGGTAGCTCAGCCTTGGTTGCGACATGTCAAATAGCTTTACTTGCTTATCACATTATTCGCACAAAGTACGCCTCAACGTACTAATTACATCACAATAATTGATAAATGGTGACGTCAGCTTATTACTTAATTTTTCCTGTTTCCTCACCTTTGTGTATGTTATATATTACACATGTACACTATGGTACGTATTACTGCGCCAGGGGCTTCATTACACCCCGTTCTACGGCAATAAAAGTCCAAACACTTCTTTCAGTATAGTTCGGCACCCCGAACTTATAGCACTATATGCATCGGCTCCGAATCATGTCTTTGGTCAATAGTTGGGTTGCTCGGCTCCTGTGCTTACTACCCTACGTTCCGCTATATCGGCTAGGGTAGTAAAGGGAGAACTACTGCGATTCATTCTTACATCAAACTTTGAAAATTTTAAGAATAACTCCGATAAAATTAGAAGAGTCAGGTAAGATCCTGGGAAAAGACCTGTGGGTTAGGGCCCACTCAAAAGAAAACACCGTTGAACGATTTAAAAGTTAGATTGCGCCGGTTTAATTAAATGGCTTGAATGAGATAGCAATCTCGAAACAGCTTGAACGGATTGAGAATGGAAACGCGAATCTTCGAGATATCTTCAACACTCCGGAACAATTGAATAGCGAGAAGTAGATGATTAAGAGGTGCACCGGCATAAGAAAGCATTGAAACGAGGAAAGGATATGATCAACAAAGCTTGAATTGAAACCACCGGAGATGGAAAGAATGAAGAATGACGAACTTGAAGCTCCATTAGAATCTTCATGAGAATCACCGGATAAAAACATTGACGGAAAGAACGAAGATACTTCAATCCATAAGATGGATACTTGATTAATAAATCTGAGTCCTTGAAAAAAAAGGGGGGGGGGGGGGGGAAAACAAAGACAATTTAGGATGGAATAAGCAAACACCATTGACGAAAACTGAGATTGGATCTTGCAAATATTGAAATGATCGGATCCACTTGAAGAGAAACACGCCGGTTAAAAAGGATTGACATGACAATCTCGATTATCATGAAGTATTGGTATTCGCATCGGAGTATGAGAACACCATTTGGGGAAGGTATGGAATCAACACTTGACTTCGAAGCAACTCGAGTACCACAACTCAAAACAAAACAAAGGATTGGCTTGCGAAATAAGCCGGAACAAACATATGATAGAGATTTCGTCTGAAGTTTTCGTGGTGGGGCCTACACGGGCTCGATCGTACAACACCATCATGTACAAGGCAGTGCACATGACATACGAAGCGTCCCCGATTCGGCATAGCCAAGGACTCTTTAAGACACAACGAGACCACTGTAAAACCAACCGTGGATAGGCGGACCACTAGACGTCAAACCCCAATTTCAGATCATACATCTATCGGAAAGATATCCTAAGAGCTACTTGAATTCCCACTTATAAACTCCCGAAACTTTCCGGTTATGCAATCAGGTATTGGGGATACAGGGGAAGCATAATATCTCACCCAAAACTAACAAATCCTACATCCAGCTGTATCCATCCTTCAACACATAACCAAGAAACCTTTGGAAATCATTTACCTCAACCTTCGAAAAGCATCAGTTATACAAGTTATGGCAATACTCCCGAACTCCCGCCCCAGTACTGGGTGGCGTCGAGGTTATCTCACCAACAACTGCATAAAAGGGATTTTCGATGTCGGCGAAACTCAGGTATTCCAGAATTGCAACGATAAAATTGTGACGACAACACCTCGGAGCTCAACTCCCCGGGACACTGCCACAACCCCTAAATGTCAGGAGGCACCAAGAACAATGTTCTCTTCACAAAACCATCGGAACGATTCCAAGATACCCGCGTGATCCTAAAAAGATTTAGTGAAATTTGAGAAGAGTCAAACTCTACGTCAGGATGCCTCACCAGAGCGACAAAGGGACTGAGGAGTAAAAAGAATCCTACTCTCCGATATATAAAATCCTTAATGACTCAAAACATTTTTCTAGACTCAACAACGCCAGCGATTCGATCAAGCAGGGGGCTCCTAAGGTTGGGGAAGGCTCTGATTACCAACTTGTAACGCCCTCGATGCGGCTATATCTCCCACGTGTCGAAGCATGACTTAGAGGCATAACCGCATGGAAAGCAATGTCGCAAGTGAGGTAATCTTCACACAACCCATGTAATACATAAGGGAAAGAGATACATAGTTGGCTTACAATCTCCACTTCACACAATACATGAATAAAGCATTACATTCATCCAGATACAATCAAGTTCCAACTATGGAAACCCAAAATGAAGAAGACTACCCCAAAAGCTACACAGATCCCCGATCGTCCCAACTGGGCTCCTCTACTGATCAACTGAAACACGGAAACATCATAACGAATACGATCTTCATTGAGCTCCTCCTTGAGCTCGGTTGCGTCATCTGCACGGTTGCATCGGCACCTGCAAACTGGTTTTGGAAGTATCTGTGAGCCACGGGGACTCAGCAATCTCACACCCTCACGATCAAGACTATTTAAGCTTATAGGAAGGGTAAAAGTACGAGGTGGAGTTGCAGCAAGCGACTAGCATATATGGTGGCTAACATACGCAAAAGAGAGCGAGAAGAGAAGGCAAAGCGCGGTCGAGAAACTATGATCAAGAAGTGATCCTAGAACAACCTACGTCAAACATTACTCCAACACCGTGTTCACTTCCCGGACTCCGCCGAGAAGAGACCATCACGGTTACACACGCGGTTGATGCATTTTAATTAAGATATACTTTAGGTTTTCTACAACCGGACATTAACAAATTCCCATCTGCCCATAACCGCGGGTACGGCCTTCAAAAGTTCAAAACCCTGTAGGGGTGTCCCAACTTAGCCCATCACAAGCTCTCACGGTCAACGAAGGATATTCCTTCTCCCAAGACAATCTGATCAGACTCAGCATCCCGGTTACAAGACATCCTCAACAATGGTAAAACAAGTCCAGCAAAGCCGCCCGAATGTGCCGACAAATCCCGATAGGAGCTGCACATATCTCGTTCTCAGGGCACACCGGATAGGTCAAGCTACGAGTAAAACCAGCCCTCGAGTTTCCCCGAGGTGGCCCCGCAGGCTGCCCGTTTCGGACCAACACTTAGAGAAGCACTGGCCCCGGGGGGGGGGGTTAAAATAAAGATGACCCTTGAGTCTGCAAAACCCAAGGGAAGGTAGTAGGTTGTTAGTGCAAATGGTAAAACCAAGGTTGGGCCTTGCTGGAGGAGTTTTATTCAAGGAAAACTGTCAAGGGGTTCCCATTATAACCCAACCATGTAAGGAACGCAAAATCTGGGAACATAATACCGATATGACGGAAACTAGGGCGACAAGAGTGGAACAAAACACCAGGCATAAGGCCGAGCCTTCCACCCTTTACCAAGTATATAGATGCATTAATTAAATAAGAGATATTGTGATATCCCAACAAAATATCCATGTTCCAACAAGGAACAAACTCCAATCTTCACCTGCAACTAACAACGCTATAAGAGGGGCTGAGCAAAGTGGTAACATAGCCAAACAACGGTTTGCTAGGACAAGGTGGGTTAGAGGCTTGGCTCAACAATATTGGAGGCATGATAAGCAAGTGGTAGGTATCGCGGCATAGGCATAGCAAAAGAGCAAGCAACTAGCAAGCAAAGATAGAAGTGATTTCAAGGGTATGGTCATCTTGCCTGAGATCCCGCAAGGAAGAAGAATGAGTCCATGAAGAAGACAAACAGACGTTGTCGAACGGTTCCTCACAAGCGCAACGTTATCGGAACCAACCCGAAGAAGCAACACCAGAAAGAAGCACACAACATAGTAAACAACCAACACATAGACATGGCATGGTGCACAACCAAGTATGATGCATGTACGGTTTAATGAAACATGGCATGGCAAAGTGCACAAGCAAAACTACAAGTTAAGTGGATCTCAATATGCAACGAGTTGCATATTGACGAAACACCACATTTGATTATTTAGTTCACTCCCGTTTATGTACCCAACAATATTAAATGTTGGTTAACATGGCAAGAGGTGAAGCATATGAAAAATACCTATCTAGGCAATTTAAATGGGGCCGGATATAACAAACAACAAATCCGGAAAATCCCCATGTGCAATATTTGAATTTGGTACTGATCTGCCCTAAACACAATTTCAGGGTTGTTAAACATGCAAAGAAAGTGAACCATGTTAAAGTATGCATTTTTCTACCCCATTTACATATAAAGATTATTAAATTTGGAGCTACGGTTAAATAGTTATGAATTAAATCATTTTAACATGGCAATATGGCAAAATATATGCAAACATCATCTTAAACATTTTTAACATGGATGAAAGTTGCATATTTTTAAACTAGATGAAATTCTAAGCATGTTTCATATGTGACATGTTTTATTTGGATGCATGGATATTTAGTTAAGAACAATTCAAAATGATGGCATATTCTGTAAATATGCATGCACATGGAATTAGACAAATCGCAGCGAACAAAAAAAAGTGGGCCGAATGCTGCTCACTGTGGAAGCCCAACAACAGATCTGGCCCGAAGTGACTGTGTGCGTGCTAGTACAGGAAAAACAGAGCAAAAATTGGGGTGCCTGGGACTCAAACCCCAAACCCCTTGGATGTGTGCACGCGCTGTTAACCAGATGGGTTACGATGGAACTGTGGTAAAAAAGGTCTTATGCTCGAGATGAACCATACCCTGGCGCCGATCTTACGAAACTGAAAATGGAATCAGAGATGGCTTGCCCTGTGGCCGTGGCTGGGGACGCAAATTGCTGGTGTGGCTGTGCGGCTTACCGCAAGGCGGGAGGCAGAGTAGAGGAGCAGCTCCGAGCCGGATCCGGAGGATGGCGGCTGCACGGACAAAGCTCCTACAGGGGCGACACGAGAAGTAGAGGAGGCCGAGGCGCCATGGCATGAAAAGAATCAGAATGAGAGGTTAGAGAAAGAGAAGAGAAGAAAAGAAGGGGACGGGTCCGAGGTGAGGAGCTCACCAGACCTGGAAAGGTTACTTCGGCGAGCTGCATCTGGGCCGGAGATGGACGACCGTAGGCGGGGTTCATCAGGGTAGGTCACGGCCGAAGGAGAGCAAGGACACGACGTTGGTTGCTTGGGGAGGCCGGGCACTGCGCGGGATCGAGCTTGTTCATGGGGGTTCCCTGCGGGAGAGAGCTCAGGAACATGGGAGAGAGGGAGATCGAGAGCAAAAGAGACACGAAGTCGGGCGGTGCTACTGTTCCTAAACCTGGTTGCCGGTGGCGCAGGGATCGAGAAGTGGCTGGCTTAGGTTGACTGCGAGGGGATCCAGGGAAAGAGCTGGGTTGGTTGGGTGGAGAAAACGAGGAGGATTTGGATCATGGAAGAACCTGAGGTGGGAGGAGACAAGAGGAGTGGCGGCGGCAGCTAGGAGGATCCCTAGAAACTAGGGATTTGGTCTCGGGTTAGACTAATATATATAGCGAGTTGGTTAGGTTAGGGGCCATCTCGTCCCTCCGATCAAAATCGGACGGTCAGGAAAAATAGGCTAGGGAGGCCAAATAAGAAAACGGTGATGTTTTGTAGATGTTTGGGGATGATCCGAACACAATGGTGACGACTGCCCGGGTCGGGTCCGGGGAAGTTTCGGACGCGCACGTGAGGGGTCGGTGCACTGTGCAAAGAGGGGTTTTCGGACCGTGCGATCGCATCGGACGGCTCCGGACGCGAAGAGGGGTAGGTGGATGGACTAGGTAGGTTGTGGCGAGGCTGAGAGGAGAGAAGAGAGAGAGAGGGCCCGGCAGCAGTTTTCGGAGACCGAAAACGTCCGACGATTTGACAGGCTATATTGCCGCTATAAATATCCGTTGGGGCATCAAACGGACTCCGATTGCGATGAAACTTGGCAGGTGGTCTACCTACACTATAACAAGACCGCACGCCAACTTTCGTCCCATTCCGAGAACATTTTTCGGCCACTTATAATATACTATTTCGGACATGCCGCGAGCGCGTGCAAGTGTGTCTGGGCTCAGAACGGACAACAGAAGGAACTAGGAGACCGGGACAGATGCAAGTTTTGAAAACAAGATGATGCAATGCACATGATGACATGATAAGATGCAACACGCAATCAAATGACATGGCAATGACAACGAATAACTGAAAGACACCTGGCGCATCGGTCTCGGGGCGTCACAAGCTGTTGCTGCGCTTCGTCGACCTGGGCCTCGTGCTTCTCACTCACGGCACGCTCCCTGGTTGCTTTGTCCTCGGCCTCGGCCAACGCGTTCTTGAGGGCTTCCACCTCGGTCGTGGCCTCTAATAAAGTTCACGACAACTCAGTCTGGATGGACTTTTCATTTCTTCTTAAAAGGTACCAGCAGATCAGCACATACCTTGGCTATCCTCTAGCTGCTTCTTTACGAGGCCAAGCTCTTCCTCGGCCCACTCCAATTTCCGCTTCAGTCCGGAGACCTCTGCAGCATGAGCGGTGGCAGACTGTAGCGACACCTGCTTATTCACAAAGACAACTTATGTTAGACTCCTGCAATTTTTTCTCTTCGATCCTCTGTTCGGCTTCTTCTTTCCGAACACCAAACAGAGCATCAGGGGCTACTGTCTATACTGTGATATTCTTCCTACAAACGCATTACTTACCTCAAAGCCTAATAGAAGGCTAGTGCAGGCTTCGGTCAGTCCGCTTTTCACGAACTGGACCTTCTCTATTACCGTGCCCATAAGGGCGTGGTGTGCATCCACAATAGAGGCGCCTCGAAGCGCCTCCAGCAGGTTATCCGGTGCCTCTAGTTGGATAGAGGTCACCGGTGAAACAGGCACACTCCCTCCTCTCGGAGCTTGCCGTTCGCTGGACTCGGGAGCCGCACAGGTCTCCGGAATGGTACCCGACTCAGGTCCGAAGGGAACCCGGCCCCTGTCGCCGGTCCTCGCAGGGGCTTTTCCCCCATGCGTCCGGCAATTGAGGAATCGTCCTGGGGCACCGCCCCGACGATCTCCGGAAGCCCCCTCGGTTGGGGATGATCTTTTGCGGCACCACCTCGTCCTCACCCTTGGGAGAGGCAGAATGAGAAGGTGGCGGAGACATGCTAGCCATCTCCTTTGAGTAAAGTGATCCCTCGAACGAAGATCATGGGGAGCCATCGCGCACCAGACTGCAATAACAAGGTTTATCAATATTACAAACCGGGAAAGCTAGATGTTTCCGGATCCTGGTACTTACGAGGCGGCCTGAGGCTTGGTCCGGCGAGGTTGCTCCGAACTGCTGTCCACATCCCACACGGAGTTATCCGCGTGGGAACCTCTAAACCTTTTAGGTGCTCCCGCCTCCGGATTTGTGGAGGCCGCTCTCTTCTTCCTCCACACTTCAGGTGGGGAATCGCTTTCTTCTTCCTCTTCGTCGTCGTTGGCAGCGGACGAAGAGGAAGTCTCGTCTTCGGACATCATGTCCGGAGCGCCTTTTCGGCGAAGGCCCTTATTGACCCCTTTGGCCGCTTTCTTGGCCTTCTTCTCCGACACCTCATAAGGTATTGGAAAAAGCATTTTCATCAACAATGGGAATTCCTGGTCTTCGGGTAGTAGAGCCGGACTGTTAATCCGCTCCGCTATCTTGATCCAGGCCTGAAAACACGGGTAGGAAGGCTTACGTTTTTTCTCAAAATATGCTAGTAAAGGGTACGCCTTGAAAACATTAGAAGAGCTTACCGGGTTAGCCTGGCATTTTAAGCTAAGCCCGCGATCTTCGGTCGTGGGCAGTGGCGTCTCGCCGGCTTTGAAGAGCACTTTCTAGATTTCTTCGTGCGTTGTGCCAAAGAGCTCTTGTAGCGTCTGGTGCTTGGCCGGATCGTACTCCCAAAGATAGCTAGTCCGGCATTGGCACGTGTAGGATCTAAAGTATGTCTAGAGGGGGGGGGGGGTGATTAGACTACTTGACCAAATAAAAATCAAGCCTTTTCCCAATTTTAGTTCTTAGTAGATTTTAGCTATCTTAGCACAAGTCAAGCAATCTCCACACAATTCAAGCAAGCATGCAAAAGAGTATATGAGCAGCGGAAAGTAAAGCATGCAACTTGCAAGAATGTAAAGGGAAGGGTTTGGAGGATTCAAACGCAATTGGAGACACGGATGTTTTTGTCGTGGTTCTGATAGGTGGTGCTATCGTACATCCACGTTGATGGAGACTTCAACCCACAGAGGGTAATGGTTGCGCGAGTCCACGGAGGGCTCCACCCACGAAGGGTCCACAAAGAAGCAACCTTGTCTATTCCATCATGGGCGTCGCCCATGAAGGACTTGCCTCACTAGCGGTAGATCTTCACGAAGTAGCCGATCTCCTTGCCCTTACAAACTCCTTGTTTCAACTCCACAATCTTGTCGGAGGCACCCAAGTGACACCTAGCCAATCTAGGAGACACCACTCTCCAAGAAGTAACAAATGGTGTGTTGATGATGAACTCCTTGCTCTTGTGCTTCAAATGATAGTCTCCCCAACACTCAACTCTCTCTCACAGGATTTGGATTTGGTGGAAAGAATATTTGAGTGGAAAGCAACTTGGGGAAGGCTAGAGATCAAGATTCATATGGTTGGAATGGAATATCTTGACCTCAACACAAGTGTAGGTGGTTCTCTCTCAGAAAATGTGTATTGGAAGTGTAGGTATGTTCTGATGGCTCTCTTCACGAATGAAGAGTGGGTGGAGGGGTATATATAGCCTCCACACAGAATCTAACCGTTACACACAATTTGCCAAACTCAGTGGGACCGAATGGTTAAACTCGGTCGGACCGATTCAACAAACCTAGTGACCGTTAGGATTTTCGGTGGGACTGAGATGCAACTCGGTAGGACCGATATGGTTAGGGTTAGGGCATAACGTAATCTCGGTGTGACCGATTACACAAACTCGGTGGGATCGATTTTGGTAATAAGCTAACCAGAGAGTTGGCCAGGTAAACTCGGTGGGACCGATTCGCTCATCTCGGTGAGACCGAAATGTTACAAAAGGGAAACAGAGAGTTTACATTGCAATCTTGGTGGGACCGATCGCTCATCTCGGTAAGACCGAAACGTTACGAAGGGAAACAGAGAGATTACAATCCCATCTCGGTGAGACCGAGATCCCTATCGGTGAAACCGAATTGCTAGGGTTTGTGGCAGTGGCTATGACATTTGAAACTCGGTGGCACCGGATAGATAGAATCGGTGGGGCCGAGTTTGACTTTTGGTTTAGGTCATATGTGGATGTGGGAAGGTAGTTTAGGGTTTTGGAGCATATTACTAAGAACTTTGACCAAGCAAGCCATTAAGCAACACCTCATCCCTCCTTGATAGTATTGGCTTTTCCTATAGACTCAATGTGATCTTGGATCACTAAAATATAAAATGTAGAGTCCTGATCTTGAAGCTTGAGCCAAACTTTTTGTCCTTAGAATTTTGAGGGATCCACTTTCCTCATCCATGCCATGCCATTCATTGAGCTTTTCCTGAAATATTAATCTTGGAATAATGTTAGCTCAATGAGCTATATGTTGTTAGGAATTACCAAAACCACCCAGGGATAGTTGCACTTTCAATCTCCCCCTTTTTGGTAATTGATGACAACATATAGATCAAAGCTTCGACAAATGATAATAATAGTGAAAGATATTGTCGCTTTGAGAAGTATGTGAAAAGCAAGAGCTCCCCCTAAATTTGTGAATATCTTAAGATTTGCTTTGGACTGCAAATGCACAATGATTTAGGATCATGGGTTACTCTTCCATGTCACATACATCTTGGTGGAGCGCTCAAAATGATAAGAATTAAATACATGCACTCATCACCAAGCAAAGTGAATGATCATATAAGGATAAGTAAGATAATATCATCTAACAAGCATAAGTGTAGCTTATGATCAACCACATGATCATCAATGTCTCACAGATAATAGTGTAGTATCTCAAGCAATCAAAAGATAAACAAAATTCAACCACCAAAGCAAGAGAGAATAAAAAGCAACACTCTCTCTCGAAGCCTATGATCTATACATTTTTCTCCCCCTTTGGCAACAAGTTACCAAAAAGTTCATAGAAAATGCATAGCACTAAAACATCTCTCAGGCTTGGTATTCAGGTGGTGGTGTCCGGAGAACTCCAAGGACGAAGGCTTCAGTCGAAGTAGACGGAGCTGATGGGGTAGGTGCTGGAGCTAGTGCAGATGAAGTGGCTCTAGTGTCCGGTACAGGCACTGCAGCAGATCTCTGAGCTCGAGGCACTCTGGAAAATGAATTAGTGGTTGTCTTGCCCTTCCTCTCCTGCATGTCATCCTATATCTGCTCCACAACAGACTGAATCTCAGTTACTTTGATATCTAAATCATAGAATTTTTGTTCCACGATTCTTTATAGGCTCTCCTGGTTTTGAGTTAGGGTGGCCAACCCCTTCTCAATCCTCAGAGATGATGCTATCAAGTAACCAAGCTGGTCCTGCTTGCTTTTCAAAAAGTACTCAGATGCCTCCTCTTGAGTTGGCATCTTGGCAGCCTTCTCCATCTTTGCCTTCTCCTTCTTTGCTTGTGCTTGCACTGAGGAGGGTTCATCTTCATTCATCACAACTTGGTTGTCCTCGAAGTCAGGATAGATAGGAAAGTGTTCCTTATCCAACAAGTATGTGCCTGTGCCCATCTTTGAGTTTATCAACTCCTGGATCTGTGGGGCATATCCACAACTTCTTTTCTGGTCAGCTGCAGTCCTCTTGATAGTCTCAACTATAAGGCTCATGACCTTGAACTTCTGTGGCACATCAAATATATGTAGCAAGTTAATTGCATGGCCTCTGATCATTCTGTGATCACCAGACTTGGGCAAGAGAGTGTGCCTAAGGATCTAGTTGATTGTAGGCAGCCCTGACAGCAAGTGTTTTACTGACCCAAACTGGTGAGTCTCAAGATCTTCTTCAGGAATCTCCTTGTACATGTTTGCCATAGAGTTGTGATCCATCTTCTTCTTGGCATAGACATCCAAGTCATCTTCTTCTTCCTTAGGAGCATTGATCAGATTTGCCCATTCCTCAATAGTTGAGTGGTACCTTGTACCTTCAGACATCCATACTATCCTGCCATCTGGATAGAAGTGTGCTGTGGAGTAGAATTGCATTATGAGCTCCTCATTCCACTTTGTGAGCTTCTGCCCAACAAAGTCTACAACTCCACAAGCACTGAAACTATCAAACACACCAGGATAGTGTTCCTCATTTTCCTTGATATACTTCCAGTCGACCCACCTCATTTCACACACTATAGGCTTCTTGTCCAGCAACACTGTCTCATAAAAATCTTGTTGTTCCTTTGTGTGGAACCTGTAATCAACAGCAGCCCTTCTCCTGGTAGCATATGGATCTGTCTCTCTCCATTTCCTCAGTCCTGAGTCTCTCCTGATCTTCATGTTCTCAGCCACAGGATGAGCATCATTGTGGTCTGGAATTTTTGGCTTCAATTTTCTCAGAACATGCTCTTCATCTTCTTCTTCAGCAACAGTCTTAGGCACTGGGGCCTTGTTCTTCTCAGCAGCTGGTATGTTTCTGGTATTCTCTTTGGTGCAGTCTTGGGCTTGGAGGCAGCTTTGGGTGCTTCTTTGGGCTTTGATGATGCATCCCCTGTCCTGATAGCATCACCCATAAGCTTCTGTGCCTTGGGTGCTGGTGCAGCAACCTCTTCTTCCTCTTCTTCTTCCATCATGGAACCTTTCCAATCACTTTGGCCATGGTCTTCTTGACCCTTTCCTTCCTTTTCTTTCCTTCTGCAGTAGGCTCTTTGGGTTGAGATTCCAAAGATGCTTGAGAGGATGCTCTGGCCTTAGACATTGGTTGTCTTCCTGCTAGCCTTTTGATCTTCATCCCTGGCTTAACTGCAGCTGAGCTGTACTCCTTCTTAACCACTTTCTTCTTTGACATGGCCTCATCCTCAGTCGCCACATAGTCTTCATCCTCAGACTCTGAAGTTTTCTTCTTGCTTGCTCTAGTGGCAGCCTTTGGCAAATTGCTTGGGGTGCTCCTACTACCATCATCTGAACTGCTAGAGGGACTAGTGCCCTCACTCAGGTGAACCTGCTCCTCTGACCTGTTCTGGCTGTCACTCTGGTCAGACATGTTGCAAACACTAACTGCAAACCCTGTGAATAGATTGTAGATGAGATAGAGTGGATGAGCATCACAAAATGCAAAGATTTTTGCAAAATAATGAGTCAAAAACTTAGTTTTAGTTTTCCACAGAAAGCATTTCGGATCAACTGATTTGCAAACTCGGTGATACCGAAGCAGCTGTTGGAACCTAAACTAGTGAACTCGGTCAGACCGAGTCACAGTTCGGTGGCACCGAGACTGCTAGGGTTTCACAAAGTCCTGAACTCGGTCACACCGATTTGCAATTCTCGGTCAGACCGAGAACCACATGTGCAATGGCCTTGGCCGAATCGGTGGAACCGAGTTCTGCAACCCGGTGGGTCCGAGATGGTTTCGGCAGAAACCTAACCCTAAATTTTTGATTCAACTCTAATCTACGGAGTGTTTTGACTGGATAGAAGCGTTTCAATTGTGGTAAGAATCATAATGAACACAATGTGCTAGGAATCGGATGGGGATAGCACTGTGATCGAGTCCATACCCTAGTTCGGCGATGAACTCGCTACGGCGGCAACGGCGGGGAAGAATTCCATTGACGGTGGCGGAGACCAGCGACAGGAGGCGGCTGGCAGCGAGGAGGACGATCCGGAGACCCAGGAGGCAGAGCGAGCTATGCACAGGCGAAGGGGTTTCGGAGAAATTTCCAAAATTTTGCCCGTGAGTATATATAGCCCGACCCTATCAGTGTGACCGAGTGGAACAACTCGGTGGCACCGAGATGCATAACTATTAACAGTTACAGCAACTCGGTGTGACCGAAAAGTTCAAATCGGTTGCACCGAGATTGAAAACCTAGATCGACTTAGTGATCTCGGTATGACCGAAATGGAGGAATCGGTCAGACCAAAACACACAAAGAAGTTTTGGAAGTTTAAGTCTATGACGAATCGGGGACTCCGAGTGCTCCTCACACAGAGTGGTTTGAATTTGACTTGATCAAATTTTGTGATGTAGCATGAATAGATTTGAGACGAGAAAAGCATAGATAGCTAGAGAGGGTTCTTAGGCATTCTTGTCCATCCACTTGGCAAAAGAAAAGAAAACCAATCAATCAAAACAACAAGTGGATGTCCTTGAATGAGTAAAATATGCAATCAACATGCTCACACAATAAAATGGCAATTGAAATATGTGGCAAAGCATGCACAACCAATTCTAGCATCTATCAAACAATTTGCGATGACTAGGTCATCTATATATGAGTATATTGACTTAGGAGTCAAATGAGAACATTTGATCATAGGTCATACTCATCGTTTAAGCACAAGTGGGGTTACCACTTTTACATAAAGCATTGTTGTGTTCACACCATTAGAGTTGCTTTAGCTCAATTCTTAGAGTAAAGCTCCCCTAGATGTGAGATCCCCCCTAAGAGGGATGAACTAACCTTGGGTTTTTTTCGATGATGACTTCATGTAGATGTTGAAGATGTGGATGCTCAATGTTGATGTAGATCATTTGGAGCTATCCATTGGAGTGAGTTGCACTTTCAATACCTACACGGGTTAGTCCCATAAGGAACAAACAAGGATATCCATAGACATAGAGTGATGCACACACAAGATGATGTCTATGAAAGCTTTTAGGTTACCTTGTCCCTTGTCTTGCCAACAAGAGGGTTTGTGACTCCTTGAACTAGTGCAAGATGTGGAAGTTGATTGCACTTGTTCTTGCCAAGATGATAAGAGTGAAGTATGTTGGCGGAGTCACCCTCAAGAACTCTCTAGTTCTTCTTCTTCGGGATCCACACCATCTTAATGGGAATCCTCGGTGTTGTAGTTGTACTTGATGAAGTGGAACTTGAAGTAGTCTTGGGAACCCACTTGACCAAGGCCTTAGGAGCTTCTTCAAATGCATCAATTTTCCTCTTGAAGCTTGTCCTTGCCTTTTTGCGTGTGGTCTTGTGATGGAAGATCATCTTGAGCTTGTGTCCCTTTGAGAGAAGTAGGATCATACTCCTTTTGTTGAGGAACAAACTTCGTCTTGGGGTATTGATCTTCTTCCCACTCAACTCCATTGGCATTGAACTTTTGTTCAAAACCAACACCTTGATTCTTCCGGTGCCTTCCTTGCTTGCGTACAATTTCCTCGAATTGCTTACTTCCGGCAAGGCTCTTGTAAACACCTTTCTCTATAATTCCCTTCAATAAGCTATTTTCTTGCTCAAGTGTAACTTGGCTAAGAGAATAATTAGTGGAATCAAGAGAACTACTAGAAGCAACAATATTGGATTTAGCATGATTATTGTTACTACTAGAGGAAGAATCTTTCTTGTTCTTGTTACTAGACTTGACTTGAGGCATGTAAGTGGATAAGAGTAGACGCTTGGCAATGTAAGAAGAACTTTTCTTGCGAAGATCATCATTGATTGCTTTTAAGAACTCATGCTCTTGCTCAAGGTTGAGCTTTTCAAAGCGCAATTTCTCATGAGTCCTTAAAAGTTCTCGATGATCTCCTAGGATAGTTTCATGAGCTAACTTAAGAGTGTTTAGTTCTTTAGTTAGAGACTCAATCTTCTCCTTATCATTGTCATTCATTTTATCTTGATTAGCATGATTAATTGACGTTTCATCATAGTATTCATCACTAGAGTTGTCAACAAGTAAATCATCATCACCTAACAAGTCATCTTCATCACTATTGAAATCAACATACTCGGGGTGTGATACCTTTGGGCCTTTAGCCATGAAGCATGTTCCAACTCCTTCATTTGGTGAATCAAATATGTCGTAGGAGTTGGTTGTCACAAGTGCTAGACCGGCAACACCTTCATCTTGAGTATATTCGGAGTCGGAGTGATAGCTTCTCTCGGAGTGGTTGTCGGAGTCGGAGCCGGATACCCATTCACCAACATGAGCTTGATGTCTTCGTTTTGTGTAGCTCCTTGATGACTTGTCCTTTCTTTCTGAATCCTTGCTTCTCCATGAGGGTCTTTGTTCATAAAGATCATCTCTGCTCCTTCTTTCTCTAGATGGTGATTCTTCTCTTCTACTTCTTCTCTTGGGAGAATCTTCTCTTCTCTTGTAGGGGGCCGTACACTCATTGGAATAGTGTCCGGGCCTTCCACAATTGTAGCAGTTTCGCTCTCGACTAGAAGATCTTTTGTCATTGTAGTACCTTGATTTGGAGCTTCTCTCTCTGCTTCTACTCTTGTAGAACTTGTTGAAGTTCTTCATCATTAAGCTCAATTCTTCATTGAAGGTTTGTTTCTCACTCGATGATGTGGGGGCTTCACATGAGGCTTTGTAAGCACCACTTGATTTGTTGTGAAGTTCCTCTTTATCCTTGAGTGACATCTCATGAGCAACAATTCTTCCGATGACTTCCATTGGCTTGAGATCTTTGTAATTGGGCATCATTTGGATCAATGTGCACACGGTATCATATTTTCCATCCAAGGCTCTTAGGATCTTCTTGATGATGAATCTATCGGTCATCTCTTCACTCCCTAAGTCGGCAATCTCATTTGTGATAAGAGCAAGCCTAGAGTACATTTCAGCGACACCTTCACCATCCTTCATTTTGAACTTGTCAAGTTAACTCTGAAGCACATCCAACTTGGATTCCTTGACGGAGTCGGTACCATCATGCATGTCAATCAAAGTATCCCAAATTTCCTTCGCATTCTCAAGACGGCTGAGTTTGTTGAATTCTTCGGGGCACAATCCGTTGAAGAGGATATCACAAGCTTGAGCATTGTATAGTAGCATCTTCAACTCATCCATGGTAGCTTCACGATTCGGTTCTCTCCCATCAAAGAGTTCACCTTACAAGCCAACACACACAATAGCCCAAACGGCAGGGTTATGTCCAAGAATATGCATTTTCATCTTATGCTTCCAACTAGCAAAATTAGTACCATCAAAGTAAGGACCTCTATGGTGATAATTTCCCTCGCTAGACGCCATACTCTCCTAGGTTGTGAAACCAAGGCTATGACCACCAAAAGCTATGGAAATCAAAGCAAATGGAGACCAAAGCTCTGATACCACTTGTAGGATCTAAAGTATGTCTAGAGGGGGGCGGGGTGATTAGACTACTTGACCAAATAAAAATCTAGCCTTTTCCCAATTTTAGTTCTTAGCAGATTTTAGCTATCTTAGCACAAGTCAAGCAATCTCCACACAATTCAAGCAAGCATGCAAAAGAGTATATGAGCAGCGGAAAGTAAAGCATGCAACTTGCAAGAATGTAAAGGGAAGGGTTTGGAGGATTCAAACGCAATTGGAGACACGGATGTTTTTGTCGTGGTTCCGATAGGTGGAGATATCGTACATCCACGTTGATGAAGACTTCAACCCACGGAGGGTAACGGTTGCGCGAGTCCACGGAGGGCTCCACCCACGAAGGGTCCACGAAGAAGCAACCTTGTCTATTCCATCATGGCCGTCGCCCACGAAGGACTTGCCTCACTAGCGGTAGATCTTCACAAAGTAGGCGATCTCCTTGCCCTTACAAACTCCTTGGTTCAACTCCACAATCTTGTCGGAGGCTCCCAAGTGACACCTAGCCAATCTAGGAGACACCACTCTCCAAGAAGTAACAAATGGTGTGTTGATGATGAACTCCTTGCTCTTGTGCTTCAAATGATAGTCTCCCCAACACTCAACTCTCTTTCACAGGATTTGGATTTGGTGGAAAGAAGATTTGAGTGGAAAGCAACTTAGGGAAGGCTAGAGATGAAGATTCATATGGTTGGAATGGAATATCTTGACCTCAACACAAGTGTAGGTGGTTCTCTCTCAGAAAATGTGTATTGGAAGTGTAGGTATGTTCCGATGGCTCTCTTCACGAATGAAGAGTGGGTGGAGGGGTATATATAGCCTCCACACAGAATCTAACCGTTACACACAATTTGCCAAACTCGGTGGGACCGAATGGTTAAACTCGGTCAGACCGATTTAGCAAACCTAGTGACCGTTAGGATTTTCGGTGGGACTGAGATGCAACTCGGTAGGACCGATATGGTTAAGGTTAGGGCATAATGTAATCTCGGTGTGACCGATTACACAAACTCGGTGGGACCGATTTTGGTAATAAGCTAACCAGAGAGTTGGTCAAGTAAACTCGGTGGGACCGATTCGCTCATCTCGGTGAGACCGAAATGTTACAAAAGGGAAACAGAGAGTTTACATTGCAATCTCGGTGGGACCGATCGCTCATCTCGGTAAGACCGAAATGTTACGAAGGGAAACAGAGAGATTACAATCCCATCTCGGTGAGACCGAGATCCCTATCGGTGAAACCAAATTGCTAGGGTTTGTGGCAGTGGCTATGACATTTGAAACTCGGTGGCGCCGGATAGATAGAATCGGTGGGGCCGAGTTTGACTTTTGGTTTAGGTCATATGTGGATGTGGGAAGGTAGTTGAGGGTTTTGGAGCATATCACTAAGCATTTTGAGCAAGCAAGCCATTAAGAAACACCTCATCCCTCCTTGATAGTATAGGCTTTTCCTATAGACTCAATGTGATCTTGGATCACTAAAATATAAAATGTAGAGTCTTGATCTTGAAGCTTGAGCCAAAGTTTTTGTCCTTAGAATTTTGAGGGATCCACTTTCCTCATCCATGCCATGCCATTCATTGAGCTTTTCCTGAAATATTAATCTTGGAATAATGTTAGCTCAATGAGCTATATGTTGTTAGGAATTACCAAAACCACCCAGGGATAGTTGCACTTTCAGCACGGAAGAACCCGACGAATGAGCATGACCTGGACCACATTGACAAGCTTGATCTTCGTATCCATCATATTCTGGACACACGTCTGTGAAGGAAATATGCCCTAGAGGCAATGGCAATAATAAAGTTATTATTTATTTCCTTATATCATGATAAATGTTTATTATTCATGCTAGAATTGTATTAACCGGAAACATAATACATGTGTGAATACATAGACAAACAGAGTGTCACTAGTATGCCTCTACTTGACTAGCTCGTTAATCAAAGATGGTTATGTTTCCTAACCATGGACAAAGAGTTGTTATTTGATTAACGGGATCACATCATTAGGAGAAATGATGTGATTGACATGACCCATTCCATTAGCTTTAGCACCCGATCGTTTTAGTATGTTGCTATTGCTTTCCTTCATGACTTATACATGTTCCTATGACCTATGAGATTATGCAACTCCCGTTTCCGGAGGAACACTTTGTGTGCTACCAAACAGTCACAAAACGTAACTGGGTGATTATAGGAGCCTCTACAGGTGTCTCCAAAGTACATGTTGGGTTGCGTATTTCGAGATTAGGATGTCACTCCGATTGTCGGAGAGGTATCTCTGGGCCTCTCGGTAAATGCACATCACATAAGCCTTGCAAGCATTGCAACTAATGAGTTAGTTGCGAGATGATGTATTACGAAACGAGTAAAGAGACTTGCCGGTAACGAGATTGAACTAGGTATTGAGATACCAACGATCGAATCTCGGGCAAGTAACATACCGATGACAAAGGGAACAAAGTATGTTGTTATGCGGTCTGACGATAAAGATCTTCGAAGAATATGTGGGAGCCAATATGAGCATCCAGGTTCCGCTATTAGTTATTGACCAGAGACATGTCTCGGTCATGTCTGACATTGTTCTCGAACCCGTAGGGTCCGCACGCTTAAGGTTACGATGACAGTTATATTATGAGTTTATGCATTTTGATGTACCGAAGTTTGTTCGGAGTCCCGGATGTGATCACGGACATGACGAGGAGTCTCGAAATGGTCGAGACATAAAGATTGATATATTGGAAGCCTATATTTGGATATCGGAAGTGTTCCGGGTGAAATCGGGATTTTACCGGAGTACCGGGAGGTTACCGGAACCCCCCGGGAGGTATATGGGCCTTAGTGGGCTTTAGTGAGAGAGGAGAGGTGGCCAGGGCTGGGCCACGCGCCTCCCCCCTAGTCCGAATAGGACAAGGAGAGGGGCGGCGCCCCCTTCCTTCTCTCTCTCCTCTTTCCCCCTCCCGAATCCTATTCCAACTAGGAAAGGGGGGAATCCTACTCCCGGTGGGAGTAGGACTCCTCCTGGCGCGCCCTCCTCCTGGCCGGCCGCACCCCCCCTTGATCCTTTATATACCGGGGCAGGGACACCCCATAGACACACAAGTTGATCCACGTGATCATATTCTTAGCCGTGTGTGGTGCCCCCTTCCACCATAGTCCTCGATAATATTGTAGCGGTGCTTAGGCGAAGCCCTGCGACGGTAGTACATCAAGATCTTCACCACGTCATCGTGCTGACGGAACTCTTCCCCGACACTTTGCTGGATCGGAGTCCGGGGATCGTCATCGAGCTGAACGTGTGCTAGAACTCGGAGGTGCCGTAGTTTAAGTGCTTGATCGGTCGGGCCGTGAAGACGTACGACTACATCAACCACGTTGTGCTAACGCTTCCGTTGTCGATCTACAAGGGTACGTAGATCACACTCTCCCCTCTCGTTGCTATGCATCAGCATGATCTTGCGTGTGCGTAGGAATTTTTTTGAAATTACTACGTTCCCCAACCCAATAATCTGGAGCCCAGTCAGTTCGTCTGAGGAACCCTAGGTTAGGCCCCTCTCTTGCTAGGAGGTAAGCCGCACCAGGAATCCAGATATGAATTCGGGGGCCGCCACCTAGTTGGCGTCGCGTGGCTCGATGATATAGAATCACCCCGATTGCCACCCTTTCACCATCTCCGCAAACGAGCCTTCGGGCCAGGTAACGTTGGGCATCTTTCCTACCATCGCGCCTCCGCATTCTGCTTGTTGGCCGCTCACCACCTTCGGCTTCACGTTGAAGGTCTTCAACCATAGGCTGAAATGAGGCGGGATGCAGAGGAAGGCCTCGCACACGACAATGAATGCCGTGATGTTGAGGATGAAGTTGGGGGCTAAGTCATGGAAGTCTAGCTCGTAGTAAAACATCAGTCCACGAACGAAGGGGTGGAGAGGGAAACCCAGCCCGTAGACGAAATGTGTGAGGAAAACAACCCTCTCGTGGGGCTCTGGAGTAGGGACGATCTGTGCCTTATCCGGGAGTCGGTGAGCGATCTCCTTGGCCAGATATCCGGCTTCCCGGAGCACCTTGATATCCTTCTTCTTGACGGAGGAGGCCATCCACTTACCCCCATCTCCATATCCGGACATTTTTTTTGAGTGTTTTCTCGGTTGAGGGAAAAGCTAGAAGCTTGGGCGCTGGAGCTCAGGGACGGAAAGGCTGAGGAAGGGCGGAGGTGTGGGTGAAGGTAGGGAATCCTTATCCCCTTATAAAGACCGTGATTGTCAAGCGTCTCCCCACTCGCCTTGAACTCGCCTATTCCCAAGGGCCGTGCAAAATGGCACGGTTGGGTCACCCACACCCGATTGGTGAGAATCCCGTAATAAGGGGGCACGATCTCTGCTTCGACAAGATCTGCCAATTGCAACGGTGTCTCGAAACATGGAGCGGCAGATGAAAAACGGTCCAAAATTATGACCGGACAGGCGTGATGTCATATTGTAAAAGGTGTCAGCGGATTAGACTCGTGCAAAAATATATATTCTCTCTACGGTTTTGTATGGTGTGTGTGACAGGTCCGGATACTATCATCGCATCCGAAGACTATTTTGAAGTTTGGATAAAAGGGAACCCACCTTGCAATGCCGAAGATAATCTGCACGCCGAACTCCTCGTCATTTAAGCCATGTTCAGGGGCTACTGAGGGAGTCCTGGACTAAGGGGTCCTCGGGCGTCCGGCCTGTTATCCATGGGCCGGACTGATGGGTTGTGAAGACATGAAGGCCAAAGACTATACCAGAGTCCGGATTGGACTCTCCTTGGCGTGGAAGGCAATCTTGGCGACCGACTATAAAGATTCCTTCTTATGTAACCAACTCTATGTAAACCCTAGATCCCCTCGGTGTCTATATAAACCGGAGGGGAAAGTCCGGAAAGGACACATTCATTACCATAGTCATACAGGCTAGGCTTCTAGGGTTTAGCCATCACGATCTCGTGGTAGATCAACTCTTGTAACACCCATATTCATCAATATCAATCAAGCAGGACGTAGGGTATTACCTCCATAGAGAGGGACCGATCCTGGGTAAACATTGTGTCCCCTGTCTCCTGTTACCATCGATCCTAGATGCACAGTTCGGGACCCCCTACCCGAGATCGTTTGTATCTCAATACCTAGTTCAATCTCATTACCAGCAAGTCTCTTTACTCATTCCTTAATGCATCATCCCGCAACTAACTCATTAGTCACATTGCTTGCAAGGCTTATAGTGATGTGCATTACCAAAAGGGCCCAGAGATACCTCTCCGTAACATGGAGTGACAAATCCTAATCTCGATCTATGCCAACTCAACAAACACCATTAGAGACATCTATAGAGCATCTTTATAGTCACCCAGTTATGTTGTGACTTTTGATAGCACACTAAGTGTTCCTCCGGTATTCGGGAGTTGCATGATCTCATAGTCATAGGAACATGTATAAGTAATGGAGAGAGCAATAGCAGTAAACTAAACGATCATCGTGATAAGCTAACGGATAGTCAAGTCAATAACATCATTCTTTAATGATGTGATCCCATTAATCAAATGACAACTCATGTCTATGGTTAGGAAACATAACAATCATTGATTCAACGAGCTAGTCAAGTAGAGGCATACTAGTGACACTATGTTTGTCTATGTATTCACACATGTACTATGTTTCCGGTGAATACAATTCGAGCATGAATAATAAACATTTATCATGATATAAGGAAATATAAATAACAACTTTATTATTGCCTCGAGAGCATATTTCCTTCAGTCTCCCACTTGCACTAGAGTCAATAATCTAGATTACATTGTAATGATTCTAACACCCATGGGGTCTTGGTGCTGATCATGTTTTGCTCATGAGAGAAACTTAGTCAACGGGTCTACAACATTCAGATCCGTATGTATCTTGCAAATCTCTATGTCTCCCTCCTTGACTTGATCGCTGATGGAATTGAAGTGTCTCTTGATGTGCTTGGTTCTCTTGTGAAATCTGGATTCCTTTGCCAAGGCAATTGCACCAGTGTTGTCAAAAGAGATTTTCATTGGACCCGATGCACTAGGTATGACACCTAGATTGGATATGAACTCCTTCATCCAGACTCCTTCATTTGCTGCTTCCGAACCAGCTATGTACTCCGCTTCACATGTAGATCCCGCCACGACGCTCTGCTTGGAACTGCACCAACTGACAGCTCCACCATTTAATAAAAATACGTATTCGGTTTGTGACTTAGAGTCATCTGGATCAGTGTCAAAGCTTGCATCGACGTAACCATTTACGACGAGCTCCTTGTCACCTCCATAAACGAGAAACATATCCTTAGTCCTTTTCAGGTATTTCAGGATATTCTTGACCGCTGTCCAGTGACCACTCCTGGATTACTTTGGTACCTCCCTGCTAAACTAATAGCAAGGCACACATCAGGTCTGGTACACAAGATTGCATACATGATAGAACCTATGGCTGAAGCATAGGGAATGACTTTCATTTTCTCTCTATCTTCTGTAGTGGTCGGGCATTGAGTCTGACTCAACTTCACACCTTGTAACATAGGCAAGAACCCTTTTTCTTGAAACTAGTGGTCTTGTTGACCATCAACACTTGATGCTCCTTCTTGATTTCTACCTCCACGGCCTTTAGCTTTGCGAAGAGCTCAGGAATAGTCTTATCCATCCCTTGCATATTATAGTTCATCACAAAGCTCTTTTAGCTTGGTGGCAGTGATTGAAGAACTCTGTCAATGACACTATCATCAGGAAGATTAACTCCTAGCTGAGTCAAGTGGTTGTGGTACCTAGACATTCTAAGTATATGTTCACTGACAGAACTATTCTCCTTCATTTTGCAGCTATAGAACTTATTGGAGACTTCATATCTCTCAATCAGGGCATTTTCTTGAAATATTAACTTCAACTCCTGGAACATCTCATATGCTCCATGACGTTCAAAACGTTGTTGAAGTCTCGGTTCTAAGCCGTAAAGCATGGCACACTAAACTATCGAGTAGTCATCAGCTTTGCTCTGCCAGGTGTTCATAACATGTAGCGTTGCTCCTGCAGCGGGTTTGTCACCTAGCGGTGCTTCCAGGATGTAATTCTTCTGTGCAGCAATGAGGATAATCCTCAAGTTACGGACCCAATCCGTGTAGTTGCTGCCATAATCTTTCAACTTAGCTTTCTCTATGAACGCATTAAAATTCAACGGAACAACACCACGGGCCATCTATCTACAACAACATAGACATGAAAAATACTATCAGGTACTAAGTTCATGATAAATTAAGGTTGAATTAATCAAATTACTTAAGAACTGCCACTTAGATAGACATCCCTCTAATCATCTAAGTGATCACGTGATCCATATCAACTAAACCATGTCCGATCATCATGTGAGATGGAGTAGTTTCCAATTGTGAACATCACTATGTTGATCATATCTACTATATGATTCAGGCTCGACCTTTCGGTCTCAGTGTTTCGAGGCCATATCTGCATATGCTAGGCTCGCCAAGTTTAATCCGAGTATTCCGCGTGTGCAAAACTGGCTTGCACCCATTGTATGTGAACGTAGAGCTTATCACACCCGATCATCACATGGTGTCTCGGCACGACCAATTGTAGCAATGGTGCATACTCAGGGAGAACACTTATACCTTGAAATTTAGTGAGAGAACATCTTATAATGCTAGTGTCGAACTAAGCAAAATAAGATGCATAAAGGATAAACATCACATGCAATCAGTATAAGTGATATGATATGGCCATCATCATCTTCTGCCTTTGATCTCCATCTCCAAAGCACCGTCATGATCACCATCATCACCGGCTTGACACCTTGATCTCCATCGAAGCATCGTTGTCGTCTCGCCAACTATTGCTTCTACGACTATCACTGCCACTTAGTGATAAAGTAAAGCAATTACATGACGTTTGCATTTCATACAATAAAGCGACAACCATATGGCTCCTGCCAGTTGCCGATAACTCTGTTACAAAACATGATCATCTCATACAATAAAATTTAGCATCATGTCTTGACCATATCACATCACAACATGCCCTGCAAAAACAAGTTAGACGTCCTCTACTTTGTTGTTGAAAGTTTTACGTGGCTGCTATGGGCTGAACAAGAACCATTCTTACCAATGCATCAAAAACCACAACGCAGTATAGTGATTGCTTTTTGATCTTCAGAAAGAACCGTGTTCATTGAATCCGATTCAACTAAAGTTGGAAAACTGACACCCACCAGCCACCTGTGTGCGAAGCACGTCGGTAGAACCAGTCTCGCGTAAGCGTACGCATAATGTCGGTCTGAGCCACTTAATACAACAATACCGCTGAATCAAGAATCAACTAGTGACGGCAAGCAATATCTATATACCCACGCCCACAACTCCTTTGTCTTCTACTCATGCATATAACATCTACACATAGACCTGGCTCAGATGCTACCGTTGGGGAACGCAGTAATTTCAAAAAAATTCCCACGCACACGCAAGATCTATCATGGTGATGCATAGCAACGAGAAGGGAAGAGTGTTGTCCACGTACCCTCGTAGACCATAAGCGGAAGCGTTATGACAACGCGGTTGATGTAGTCGTACGTCTTCACGATCCGACCGATCCTAGTACTGAAAGTACGTCACATCCATGATCTGCACACGTTCGGCTCGGTGACGTCCCACGAACTCTTGATCCAGCTGAGCGTCGAGGGAGAGCTTCGTTAGCACGACGGCGTGATGGCAGTGATGATGAAGCTACCGGCGCAGGGCTTCGCGTAAGCACTACGATGATATAACCGAGGTGGATTATGGTGGAGGGGGGCACCGCACACGGCTAAAAGCAATCAACTTGTGTGTTCTAGAGTGCCCCCTGCCCCCATATATAAAGGAGCAAGGGGGTAGGCCGGCCGGCCCTTGATGCGCGCCAGGAGAGGAAGAGTCCTCCTCCTAGTAGGAGTAGGACTCCCCTTTTCCTAGTCTTACTAGGAGGGGGAAAGGAAGGAGGAGAGGGAGAAGGAAAGGGGGCGCCGCCCCCCTTCCCTAGTTCAATTCGGACCAGAGGGGGAGGGGGCGCGCAGCCTGCCATGGCTGGCCCTCTCTCTCTCCACTAAGGCCCATGTGGCCCATTAGTTCCACCCCAGGGGGGGGTCCGGTAACCCTCTGGCACTCCGCTTTTCTCCGAAATCACCCGGAACACTTCCGATGTCCGAATGTAGCCGTCCAATGTATTAATCTTTATGTCTCGACCATTTCAAGACTCCTCTTCATGTCTGTGATCATATCCGGGACTCCGAACTACCTTCGGTACATCAAAACACATAAACTCATAACACCGATCGTCACCGAACGTTAAGCGTGCGGACCCTATGGGTTCGAGAACTATGTGGACATGACCGAGACTCATCTCCGGTTAATAACTAATAGCAGAACCTGGATGCTCATATTGGTTCCTACATATACTACGAAGATCTTCATCGGTCAAACCGCACAACAACATATGTTGTTTCCTTTGTCATCGGTATGTTACTTGCCCGAGATTCGATCGTCGGTATCTCAATACCTAGTTCAATATTGTTACCGGCAAGTCTCTTTACTTGTTCCTAATGCATCATCCCGCAACTAAATCATTAGTCACATTGCTTGCAAGGCTTATAGTGATGTGCATTACCGAGAGGGCCCAGAGATACCTCTCCGATACATGGAGTGACAAATCCTAATCTCGATCTATGCCAACTCAACAAACACCATCGGAGACACCTGTAGAGCATCTTTATAGTCACTCAGTTACGTTGTGACCTCCTTTGATAGCACACTAAGTGTTCCTCCGGTATTCGGGAGTTGCATGATCTCATAGTCATAGGAACATGCATAAGTTATGGAGATAGCAATAGCAGTAAACTAAACGATCATCGTGCTAAGCTAACGGATGGGTCAAGTCAATCACATCATTCTCTAATGATGTGATCCCGTTAATCAAATGACAACTCATGTCTATGGTTAGGAAACATAACCATCATTGATTCAACGAGCTAGTCAAGCAGAGGCATACTAGTGACGCTCTGTTTGTCTATGTATTCACACATTTACTAAGTTTCCGGTTAATACAATTCTAGCATGAATAATTGCTACCTCTTGAGCACTGCGTTGGTTTTCCCCGAAGAGGAAGGGATGATGCAGCAAAGTAGCGTAAGTATTTCCCTCAGTTTTTGAGAACCAAGGTATCAAACCAGTAGAAGGCTACACGCCAGTCCCTCGTACCTGCACAAAACAAATAAATCCTCGCAACCAACGCGATAAGGGGTTGTCAATCCCTACATGGCCACTTACGAGAGTGAGATCTGATAGATATGATAAGATAATATTTTTGGTATTTTTATGATAAAGATGCAAAGTAAAATAAAAGCAAAGTAAATAACTAAGTATTGGGAGATTAATATGATGAAGATAGACCCGGGGGCCATAGGTTTCACTAGTGGCTTCTCTCGAGAGCATAAGTATTCTACGGTGGGTGAACAAATTATTGTTGAGCAATTGACAGAATTGAGCATAGTTATGAGAATATCTAGGTATGGTCATGTATATAGGCATCACGTCCGAGACAAGTAGACCGACTCCTGCCTGCATCTACTACTATTACTCCACTCATCGACCGCTATCCAGCATGCATCTAGAGTATTAAGTTAATGAAAATAGAGTAACGCCTTAAGCAACATGGCATGATGTAGAGGGATAAACTCATGCAATATGATGAAAATCCCATCTTGTTATCCTCGATGGCAACAATACAATACGTGTCTTGCTGCCCCTACCGTCACTGGGAAAGGACACCGCAAGATTGAACCCAAAGCTAAGCACTTCTCCCATTGCAAGAAAGATCAATCTAGTAGGCCAAACCAAACTGATAATTCAAAGAGACTTGCAAAGATAACCAATCATACATAAAAGAATTCAGAGAAGATTCAAATATTGTTCATAGATATACTTGATCATAAACCCACAATTCATCGGTCTCAACAAACACACCGCAAAAAGAAGATTACATCGAATAGTTCTCCACAAGAGAGGGGGAGAACATTGTATTGAGACCCAGAAAGAGAGAAGAAGCCTTCTAGCTACTAACTATGGACCTGTAGGTCTGAGGTGAACCACTCACACTTCATCGGAGGGGCTATGGTGTTGATGTAGAAGCCCTCCGTGACCGATGCCCCCTCCGGCGGAGCTCCGGAACAGGCCCCAAGATGGGATCTCGTGGATACAGAAAGTTATGGCGGTGGAATTAGGGTTTTGGCTCCGTATCTGATCGTTTGGGGGTACGTAGGTATATATAGGAGGAAGGAGTACGTCGGTGGAGCAACAGGGGGCCCATGAGGGTGGAGGGCGCGCCTGGGGGGGGGGAGGCGCGCCCCCTACCTCGTGGCCTCCTCTTTTGTGTCTTGACGTAGGGTCCAAGTCTCCTGGGTCATGTTCATTGAGAAAATCACGTTCCCGAATGTTTCATTCCGTTTGGACTCCGTTTGATATTCCTTTTCTTCGAAACCCTAAAACAGGCAAAAAACAACAATTCTGGGCTGGGCCTCTGGTTAATAGGTTAGTCCCAAAAATAATATAAAAGTGGATAATAAAGCCCAATAAGGTCCAAAATAGTAGATAATATAGCATGGAGCAATCAAAAATTATAGATACGTTGCACACGTACCAAGCATCCCCAAGCTTAATTCCTGCTCGTCCTCGAGTAGGTAAATGATAAAAACAAAATTTTTGATGCGGAGTGCTACTTGGCATAATTTTAATGTAATTCTTCTTAATTGTGGTATGAATATTCAGATCCGAAATATTCAAGACAAAAGTTCATATTGACATAAAAATAATAATACTTCAAGCATACTAACAAAGCAATTATGTCTTCTCACAATAACATGGCCAAAGAAAGTTCATCCCTACAAAATCATATAGTTTAGTCATGCTCCATTTTCGTGACACAAGAATGCTCTCATCATGCACAACCCCGATGACAAGCCAAGAAATTGTTTCATACTTTAGTAATCTCAAACCTATAAACTTTCACGCAATATATGAGCGCGAGCCATGGACATAGCACTATGGGTGGAATAGAATATAATGAGGGGGGTTATGTGGGGAAGACAAAAAGGAGAAAGTGTAGCGACCAGACCTCAAATAGTATGATCTGTGTGCTCCGGTGTCATCCCTGGATCAGTAATGCTGACACCACACAATACTTGGAGGATTTATAGCAGAGTAGCAATCACACACTTATTACATCGAGTGTCTCAAAAGAGAACTTATTACAATAAATATGGCTTAAGGCCATCTAGTAACGATAACAGCGGAAGGCTTGGAAGGTAAGTGAGTCCATCAACTCCAACGGCATCACTGAGTATAGAACCACGACCTAAAAACTCCTTAATCGTCGTCTGAAAAGTCTGCAACATTAACGTTGCAGCCCGAAAACGGGTCAGCACATGGAATATGCTGGCAAGGTAACACATAGAGAATAATGGAATGCAACAGCTATACTATATGCATATTTGGCTGGTGGAAAGCTCTATGGTTACTGTTTTTGCGTAAAGCCAATTTTTCCCTACTTCAAAGGAATAAAATTAATTACTATCATGGTGGTTGTTAAACATTGAGAATGGTTGACAGCATTCTCAATCCCAATTAAGTAACATCATTAAAACCCATCAAAATTAATTTAGAGTAACATGTTGAGATTCACATGATAATCCAGGTACTAGATACTCAAAACGTCCTTAACCGGGGACACGGCTAACCATGATTAGTTTGTTACACTCTGCAGAGGTTTGCGCACTTTTCCCCACAAGACTTGATCGCCTCCGTTTGTTTTCTCGCACTACATGGTGTTTGAGAAGACGGATGACCGAGACATAGTCTTTCAGAAGTGCTAGCACCTTACGATCGGGTGGACCATACCACCTACAACCCCTACATCTGCTAGTCTACCACTGTAAGAGTTCGCACAACTTAATCAACTATGCCAGAGCCCATAATGGCTTGTGGCTGCACACGGAAGTTTCTAGTATGAATAATCTCATGATCCCTTTGAGCCTGGGTGGCGGTCCAATAAAAACAGGCAAGTCCTGGAAACCCCAGGTGCCTCAATCCATCCAGATGTGTGTTAGGTTGCCACCTTAGATAAACCATTAATTAACAATCTCACATCTGTCATGGATATCACTCACCCAATCCACGTCTACTAGCATAGCATGGCATAATAAGCAAACGTAGAAGTAACTCCCAAAGGTTTGATAATAAACAGGTAATAGGTACTACCTCATCTACTTCCCATCCCACAATTTAATTAGATCCTAGTCATGCAATGTGTGAGGATTGATCTAATGCAATAAAACTGGGTTGTAGAAAAGGTATGATCAAAGTGTTACTTGCCTTGCTGATGATCCGCGAAACCTAGAGATTCAACGTAACAGGCGGCGCACTCCGGGTATTCTATCGCAGACAAACAACAAGCATACAATAAGTACTCATCTAATGCACAGGTAAAACTCAAATAGCAGATCTAACCAAAAAGTTCAACTTAAGAACTCCGGTTGGCAAAAAGAATCAAATCGAACGAAGCAAAAGAGATCAAACGACGAAAGAAAACAACTTCGTTCTAGTAATCTGGATCTAGGGCAAATTTTACTGTAGCAAAAACATGTTTAAGTTGATTATTCGGAAAGAGGGTTTTGAGACGAAACTCCAGGCGCTTGAATCGCCTGATTCCGATAAACGAGCGAAAAGTTATACTAAAACGAAAATCGGATCAGAAATCGCGATCAGAAAATAACCGCGGCAAATCCGACGAAAAAGACAAACGACGAACAGATTTTTTTTAAAAAAAACTGCACGGAAAAACGGGGCGGCGGCGAACCTCGAAAATCGCGCGGCTCCGGCGGCGGCGGCGGCGGCTAGGGTTTCGGCTGGGCTGGGGCTCTCGGCCGGGCCTCGGGCGCTATATAAAGGCCCCAGGCCAGGGAGTCCTGGCCGGTTACGGCCCGGAGTCAGTTCCGTTTTTTTTATCCACTCGGAAGAAAAATAAAAAGAAATACTAAACGGACTCCAAAAATCGCGAAGTAAATTTTGTCGGGTTCCTAAAATCAAGCCCGATAAAGTGAACATTTATCTGGGCCCAAACTACAACTTTGAAAAACGCGCATTTTTCCTAAATTCAAATAAAAATACCGAAAAACTCCGAAATAAATCTTATTTGATTTTTTTATTAAATCCTCAATATTTCTATATTTTGGGAAAGTCATTTTATTCCCTCTCTCATATTTTTGTATTAGAAATAATTGATGATAAAATAAATAAAATCAAATGATCCTGTTTACATAATTTGAGAAAACTCAAATACGTAAATAACGAAATCCTCAACTCTCTCCGTGGGTCCTTGAGTTGCTTAGGATTTTCCAGGATCAAAACCAAAAGCAAAAATAAAATATGATACGCATGATGACCTAATGTATAACATTCTAAATTGAAAATTTGGGATGTTACAGAAAGTCTCACATCAACGAGGCTAATCAATGGGCTATGGAGATGCCCACCAATTGATGTTAATGGAAGGAGTAGGGATTGCCATGCAACGGATGCACTAGAGCTATAAATGTATGAAAGCTCAACAAAAGAAATTAAGTGGGTGTGCATCCAACTTGCTTGCTCACGAAGACCTAGGGCACTTGAGGATGCCCATTGTTGTAATATACAAGCCAAGTTCTATAATGAAAATTCCCACTAGTATATGAAAGTGACAAAACAAGAGACTCTCTATCATGAAGATTACGGTGCTACTTTGAAGCACAAGTGTTGCAAAGGATAGTAACATTGTCCCTTCTCTCTTTTGCTCTCATTTTTTTGGGCCTTCTTTTTTTATGGCCTTTATCTTTCTCCCTTTTTATCTTTTTTTATAATTCCTCACTTGGACAATGCTATAGAAAATGATGATTATCACACTTCTATTTATTTACAACTCAATGATTACAACTCGATACTAGAACAAAAGATGACTCTATATGAATGCCTCCGGCGGTGTACCGGGATATGCAATGGACCAAGAGTGACATGTATGAAAGAATTATGAACGGTGGCTTTGCCACAAATACTATGTCAACTGCATGATCATGCTAAGCAATATGACAATAATGAATGTGTCATGATAAATGGAATGGTGGAAAGTTGCATGGCAATATATCTCGGAATGGCTATGGAAATGCCATAATAGGTAGGTATGGTGGCTGTTTTGAGGAAGATATAAGGAGGTTTATGTGTGAAAGAGCGTATCATATCACGGGGTTTGGATGCACCGGCGAAGTTTGCGCCAACTCTTAATGTGAGAAAGGGCAATCCACGGTACCGAAGAGGCTAGCAAGGATGGAAGGGTGAGAGTGTGTATAATCCATGGACTCAACATTAGTCATAAAGAACTCACATACTTATTGCAAAAATCTACAAGTCATCAAAAACCTCGGCACTACGCGCATGCTCCTGCTACCTCTTTTAGCACTGCATTGGTTTTCCCTGAAGAGGAAGGGATGATGCAGCAAAGTAGCGTAAGTATTTCCCTCAGTTTTTGAGAACCAAGGTATCAATCTAGTAGGAGGCTACGCGCGAGTCCCTCGCACCTGCACAAAACAAATAAATCCTCGCAACCAACGCAAATAGGGGCTGTCAATCCCTATAGGGCCACTTACGAGAGTGAGATCTGATATATATGATAAGATAATATTTTTGGTATTTTTATGATAAAGATGCAAAGTAAAATAAAGGCAAAGTAAATAGCAAAGTAATTAACTAAGTAGTAGGAGATTGATATGATAAAGATAGACCGGGGGCCATAGGTTTCACCAGTGGCTTCTCTCGAGAGCATAAGTATTCTACGGTGGGTTAACAAATTACTGTTGAGCAATTGACAGAATTGAGCATAGTTATGAGAATATCTAGGTATGATCATGTATATAGGCATCACGTCCGAGACAAGTAGACCGACTCCTGCCTGCATCTACTACTATTACTCCACTCATTGACCGCTATCCAGCATGCATCTAGAGTACTAAGTTAAAAACAGAGTAACGCCTTAAGCAAGATGACATGATGTAGAGGGATAGACTCATGCAATATGAAGAAAACCCCATCTTATTATCCTCGATGACAACAATACAATATGTGCCTTGCTGTCCTTACTGTCACCGGGAAAGGACACCGCAAGATTGAACCCAAAGCTAAGCACTTCTCCCATTGCAAGAAAGATCAATCTAGTAGGCCAAACCAAACTGATAATTCAAACAGACTTGCAAAGATAACCAATCATACATAAAAGAATTCAAAGAAGATTCAAATATTATTCATAGATAGACTTGATCATAAACCCACAATTCATCGATCTCAACAAACACACCGCAAAAAGAAGATTACATTGAATAGATCTCCACAAGAAAGGGGGAGAACATTGTATTGAGATCCAAAAAGAGAGAAGAAGCCATCTAGCTACTAACTATGGACTCGTAGGTCTGAGGTAAACTACTCACACTTCATCGGAGGGGCTATGGTGTGGATGAAGAAGCCCTCCGTGATCGATGCCCCCTCCGGCGGAGCTCCGGAATAGGCCCCAAGATGGGATCTCGTGGATACAGAAAGTTACGGCGGTGGAATTAGGGTTTTGGCTCCGTTTCTGATCGTTTGGGGGTATGTGGGTATATATAGGAGGAAGAAGTACCTGATACGTCTCCGTCGTATCTACTTTTCCAAACACTTTTGGCCTTGTTTTGGACTCTAACTTGTATGATTTGAATGGAACTAACCTGGACTTACGCTGTTTTCAGCAGAATTGCCATGATGTTGTTTTATGTGCAGAAAACAAAAGTTCTCGGAATGACCTGAAACTCCACGGAATATCTTACAATAAATAATAAAAAATCCTCGCCAAAGATGAAGACCAGGGGGCCCACACCCTTGCCACCAGGGTGGGGGGCGCCCCCCCCCTAGGGCGTGCTCCTACCTCGTGGGCCCCCTGGAGACCTCCCGACTCCAACTCCAACTCTATATAACTGCTTTCGGGGAGAAAAAAATAGGAGAGAAGAAATCATCGCATTTTACGATATGGAGCCGCCGCCAAGCCCTAAAACCTCTCGGGAGGGCTGATCTGGAGTCCGTTCGGGGCTCCGGAGAGGGGGATTCGTCACCGTCATCATCATCAACCATCCTCCATCACCAATTTCATGATGCTCACCGCCGTGCGTGAGTAATTCCATCATAGGCTTGCTGGACGGTGATGGTTGGATGAGATTTTATCATGTAATCGAGTTAGTTTTGTTAGGGTTTGATCCCTAGTATCCACTATGTTCTGAGATTGATGTTGCTATGACTTTGCTATGCTTAATGCTTGTCACTAGGGCCCGAGTGCCATGATTTCAGATCTGAACCTATTATGTTTTCATCAATATATGAGAGTTCTTGATCCTATCTTGCAAGTCTATAGTCACCTATTATGTGTTATGATCCGTTAACCCCGAATTGACAATAATCGGGATAGTTACCGGTGATGACCGTAGTTTGAGGAGTTCATGTATTCACTATGTGCTAATGCTTTGTTCCGGTTCTCTATTAAAAGGAGGCCTTAATATCCCTTAGTTTCCATTAGGACCCCGCTGCCATGGGAGGGTAGGACAAAAGATGTCATGCAAGTTCTTTTCCATAAGCACGTATGACTATATTCGGAATACATGCCTACATTACATTGACGAATTGGAGCTAGTTCTGTGTCACCCTATGTTATGACTATTACATGATGAACCACATCCGGCATAATTATCCATCATTGATCCGATGCCTACGAGCTTTCCATATACTGGTTTACGCTTATTTACTTTCCCATTGCTATTGTTACAATCACTACATAATACCAAAAATATTACTTTGCTTTCGTTACTCTTTTGTTACCATTACCATCACTATCATATTACTTTGCTGCAGATACTAAGTTTCCAGGTGTGGTTGAATTGACAACTGAGCTGCTAATACTTGAGAATATTCTTTGGCTCCCCTTGTGTCGAATCAATAAATTTGGGTTGAATACTCTACCCTCGAAAGCTGTTGCGATGCCCTATACTTGTGGGTTATCAAGACTAATTTCTGGCACCGTTGCCGGGGAGCATAGCTCTATTCTTTGAGTCAGTTGGGATTTATATCTGCCGGACACTATGAAGAATTTGAAAGACGCTAAGACAACAATTTATCCCTCAACTACGAGGGGAGGTAAGGAACTGCCATCTAGCTCTGCACTTGATTCACCTTCTGTTATGAGTAAGCTTGCGACACCTAAACCTACTTCTGCTATTCGTTCTGATATGTCGCATGTTATTGATGATGCTACTTCTGCTATACATGATACTTATGATGAAACTGCTTCTATGCCTGATACTACTATGCCACTTAGTGATTTTCTCAAGGAATGACTTGCTAGGGCTAGAGAGATTGAAAATATTGAATCTGATTATGATGATGAAAGTGATGATGAAGAATCACTTGTTATTCCTGAGGGTTATTTATTTGATCAAGAAGCTTCTTTAGCTATTTTAGCTTGCAAAGATAAGACATGAACTCAAAAGGTTATTAGCTAAATGGAATAACCAATCTCTAAATGCTAGGATGAGACCCGATCCTGCTTTTGCTACTTCACCTATCTATGTTACTGATAAGGATTATGAATTCTCTGTTGATCCTGATATAATTACTTTGGTTGAATCTGATCCTTTTCATGGCTATGAATCTGAAACTGTTGTGGCACATCTTACTAAATTAAATGATATAGCCACCCTGTTCACTAATGATGAGAGATCTCGCTACTTTTATATCCTTAAAATATTTCCGTTCTCATTAAAGGGTGATGCTAAGATATGGTTTAATTCTCTTGATCCTGGTTGTGTGCGTAGTCCCCAGGATATGATCTATTACTTCTCTGCTAAATATTTCCCTGCTCATAAGAAACAAGCTGCTTTAAAGGAAATATACAACTTTGTGCAAATTAAAGAAGAGAGTCTCCCACAAGCTTGGGGTAGGCTTCTCAAGTTACTTAATGCTTTGCCTGATCATGCTCTTAAGAAAAATGAAATACTTGATATCTTTTATAATGGACTAAACGATGCTTCCAGAGATTACCTGGATAGTTGTGCTGGTTCTCTTTTCAGGGAAAGAACACCGGATGAAACTAAAATCTTATTGAATAATATGTTGACAAATGAAAATAATTGGGCACTTCCTGAGCCAGCTCCTGCTCCAATTAATGATCCTATTCCTAAACCAACTCTAAAGAAGAGAGATGTTCTATTTCTCAGTCCCTAAGATATGCAAGAGGCAAAGAAATCTATGAAAGAAAAAGGTATTAAAACTGAAGATGTTAATAATTTACCTCCTATTGAAGAAATACATGGTCTTAATTTACCGCCTGTTGAAGAAACATATGATCTTGATCCTCTATTTATTGAAGAACCTCCAGACCTCAATAACCCGACACAAGTAGCAAAGGTAAATTCTCTCTATAGATATGGTAAAGCTATAATCCCATTTACTAAAATTGCTAGCCCATGCTTAGATGAGTTTGATAAATTTATGGCTAAGCAAGAAGACTTTAATGCTTATTTTGGTAGAAAATTAAAATATAATTCAAATATGCTTGGACACTTGGGTGATTATATGGCTAATGTCAGAGGTGAACTTAAACTTGTTAGCAAACATGCTTCTATGGTTACCACTCAAGTAGAACAAGTACTTAAAGCTAAAAAGGAATTGCTTAATGAGATGAATAGTAAGAAAAATAATTATGCTGTTAAAGTGGCTACTAGAACTGGTAGAATGACTCAGGAACCTTTGTATCCTGAAGGCCACCCTAAGAGAATTGAGCAAGATTCTCAGAGAAATAAAATTGATGCATCTAGTTCTTCTAAAAAGAAGAAAAAGAAAAATGATAGAACTGTGCAAACTTCTAGTGAACCTATTGCTGAACCACCTGATAATCCAAATGATATCTCTATGTCTGATGCTGAAACACAATCTGGCAATGAACATGAACCTAATGAAAATGTTAATGATGATGTTCATAATGATGCTCAACCTAGTAATGATAATGATGTAGAAATTGAACCTGCTGTTGATCTTGATAACCCACAATCAAAAAATCAACGTTATGATAAGAAAGATTTTGTTGCTAGGAAACATGGTAAAGAAAGAGAACCTTGGGTCCAGAAACCCATGCCTTTTCCTCCCAAACCATCCAAGAAAAAGGATGATGAGGATTTTGAGCGCTTTGCTGAAATGATCAACGTTATGTGATTAACTAATATGCTCAAAACCAATCCTTATGCTAAGTACATGAAAGATATTATTACAAATAAAAGAAAGATATCGAAAGCTGAAATTTCCGCCATGCTTGCTAATTATACTTTTAAGGGTGGAATACCAAAGAAACTTGGAGATCCAGGAGTACCTACTATACCATGCTCCATTAAAAGAAACTATGTTAAAACTGCTTTATGTGATCTTGGAGCCGGTGTTAGTGTTATGCCTCTCTCTTTATATCGTAGACTTGATTTGAATAAGTTGACACCTACTGAAATAACTTTGCAAATGGCTGATAAATCAACTGCTGTACCTGTCGGTATTTGTGAGGACGTGCCTGTTGTGGTTGCAAACGTTACTATTTTAACAGACTTTGTTATTCTTGATATTCCCGAGGACGATAGTATGTCTATTATTCTTGGAAGACCTTTTCTTAATACTGCAGGGGCTGTTATTGATTGCAACAAAGGCAATGTCACTTTTCATGTTAATGGTAATGAGCATACGGTACATTTTCCGAGGAAACAACCTCAAGTTCATAGTATCAATTCTATCGGAAAAATTCCATCGATTATATTTGGAGGTTTTGAATTTCCTCTTCCTACTGTCAAGAAGAAATATGATATACTTATTATTGGGGATGTGCATATCCCCGTTGAGGTAACCTAGTGTTATTCGAAATTTCTCCGGTTTCATGTTAATCGGAATGAGTTTGTTAACAAGACTTGATCAGCCTTGTTAGTGGATTCCTTTTGACGAGCATGAGATGGATGAAACTAGAAGCACAACCTTCTGTACCCACTCTATACTTTCTGTTATTTAGTTGAAATAAAGTGAAAATAAATAATTTTCTGTCTGTTATCTGATTATCCGTGCAATATAAAAATACCTCGAAAATAAAAGTTCTCCAAATGCCCTGAAAATTAAATATGATTTTTTCTAGAATATTTGAGGATTTATGGAACAAAGAACACACCAGGGGGGCCAACCACCTTGCCACGAGGGTGGAGGGCGCGCCCACCTCCCTAGGGCGCGCCCCCTGCCTCGTGGGCCCACGGTGGCCCTCCTCCACTTCCTGCACCCATCCTCTTCTTCTTCCTCCCACAAACACGAAAAACCAACTCAAGCACGAGTTTCAGCCCTCTTTGCTGCCATTCTCGATCTCCTTGCTCAAAGCACCTCTGACAAAACTGCTTGGGGAGATTGTTCCTTGGTATGTGACTCCTCCATTGGTCCAATTAGTTTTTTGTTCTAGTGCTTTATTCATTGCAATTTTTTGCTGCTTAGATGACCCTGTTCTTGAGCTTGCATGTCAAATTTATATGGTCAAAAGTAGTTTTGATGCATGATATAGGCCCTAGGCACTTGTAGGAGTGGTTGCTATCAATATTATTGAGTTTGGTTTACTTTTATTTTGAAGTTACTAAAAATTTCAGAATTTTTAGAAAATGATGAGGAGATTATTGAGGGTCTCATCGAGCCAAAGCTCGAAGGAAAAGGCACCGAAGCCTAAGTATAATTTGCCGCGCACTGCGGAGGTTCGGGCATGCGAGTGGCCTTCCAAGGATTTCTTGAGAGCAACCAGGATTTATGAAGATTTTCATGAATTGGCTCATAATGCAGGCCTCACCGCTTTCCTCCACGACCAATGCGATCGGTATCTCTTACTCACAAACACCTTTGTGCAAAACTTCCATTTTCATTCTAGGAACTCACCACCTATGGTGGAGTTTCATTTATATGATGAGCATAAGGAGATGTCACTTTATGATTTCTGTCAGATTTGTTTAGTCCCTTTTGGGGGCAATACAGAAGAACCACATCATGATTATGTGGAGGGGTTTATTGATACTATCACTGTAGGATAAACCAGGAAGGTTTCCGATGCACGAATCACTAGCATACATTTTCTTGTTTTACGTTACTTTGCATTATTTGCTAGCCGTTGCTTAATTGGACGCGGAAACTGTGGAAACCTTAGTATCCCTAATATAATTATTCTGCTCCACGGTTTATACAGTGATAACACTTTTAGTATGGGCGGTATTATTGCTAAACGGTTAAGTTTGAACTGTACAAAAGGCCCCATCTTCGGAGGCATCTATGCTACACGCCTAGCTGCACATTTTAACATACCTATTAGGCATGCTGAGAAGGAAGAAAAAGTGCTGCCTCGTGTTTATCTAGATTATAAAAGTATGGTGGCACATGATTTTATTATTAAGAATAGGGCAGGAGAGCTTAAATATCAATTGTTCTTTAATAAACATCATCCTGAGACTATTACCTTGCCTGCTCCTTCTTTGTTTGATTTGACTGTAGGCACGTACCTTGTTCCGTTGACGGCTATTCACGCCTACCGGAACCCTGCATCAGCCGAGGAGCCAGAACCGGAACCACAATTTGATCCTTCACGACAGTCTAACTATCAGTGGGATCCGGAGATGATTGCCAGCCAGTGGCAATCGGAGCCTTCTTCTTCCTCATCACAGTACGACCACAACTATTATTATGGATATCAGCCAGGCCAACCGTGGCCATAAACCAACTTCGACCAAAATCCTAGGCTTGGGGGAGTACATATTTCTCACCGACATTACATTTATGTTCACACACACTCATTGCTAGATGTCGGTGTTCATACTTTTTAATTGTATCATCCATGCTAGTTTATTTCCTTCTATGCCTTCTTCTTGTGTGTTTAATAAACCTTAAGAAAAAAAGCAAAAAAAATTTAGTTGTAGCTTTTAATCAGTTTAGTTTCCATGCTTGTAGTAGTAATTAAAAAGAAAACCCAAAAAGATTTCCCGTTCTTCTTTTGCTTGTTGGGAGCTTTCCCGTGTAAATAGTTTTATTTATTTTCTTTTCTTTGGGAGTCAGTAGGAGAAGACCATGATTAAATTGTTGAATTGGCTCCTATATGCTTTACTGTTGATTTAACCAAGAGCCCATATTTCTTTGTCTTCTCATGTTTATTAAATGCTCGCAGATTCTAGCTTAGTCCAATGCACGTGCACTCTTATTATTCACATCGTTTGGTCGTGCAAGTGAAAGGCAATTATGATGATATATGATGGACTGACTGAGATGAGAAAAGCTGGTATGAACTCGACCTCTTTTGTTTTTGTAAATATGATGAGTTCATCATTCTTGATTCAGCTTGTTATGAATAAACATGTTCGCAATGACAATTAGAGATCATAGTTGCTTGTGCCATGCTTGATTAGCTATGAGTTATAATGGTTTACCTTGCATGCCAACATGCTATTAAAATGGTTATGATGTGGTATGATAGGGTGGTATCCTCCTCTAAATGATTTAAGTGAATTGACTTGGCACATGTTCACGCATGCAGTTGAAACCAATCAACATAGCCTTCACGATATTTATGTTCATGGTGGATTATATCCTACTCAGGCTTGCATCCAATGTTTATTAATTTTAATGCATGTACATGGCTGTTGTCGCTCTCTAGTTGGTCGCTTCCCAGTCTTTTGCTAGCCTTCACCTGTACTAAGCGGGAATACTGCTTGTGCATCCAACTCCTTAAACCCCAAAGTTATTCCACATGAGTCCACTATACCTTCCTATATGCGGTATCTACCTGCCGTTCCAAGTAAATTTGTATGTGCCAAACTCTAAACCTTCAAATAAATATCCTGTTTTGTATGCTCGAATAGCTCATGTATCAATTAGGGCTGCTTATATCTTCCATGTTAGGCGGGTTATTCTCAAGACGAGTGGACTCCGCTCCTCACTCACGAGAAAATGGCTGGTCACCGGGATGCCCGGTCCCATGCTTTATGCAAACTAAATCAAAAATAATTGCAAAACAAAACTCCCCCTGGGACCTGATGTATGTTGGAGGCACTCGTTGTTTCGAGAAAGCCATGGATTGATGTTTGTTGGTGGAGGGGGAGTATAAAATTTACCATTCTGTTTGGGAACCGCCTATAATGTGTGTAGCATGGAAGATATCGCCATCTCTTGGTTGTTATGTTGACAATGAAAGTATACCGCTCAAAATTTTATTCACCTCTATTTCAAAACCGAGCTCTGGCACCTCTACAAATCCCTGCTTCCCTCTGCGAAGGGCCTATCTATTTACTTTTATGCTGAGTCATCATCCTCTTATTAAAAGCACTAGCTGGAGAGCGCAGCTGTCATTTGCATTCATCACTATTAATTTATATTGGGTGTGACTATGATTGGATCTCTTTTACCATGAATTACAATGGTTAGTCAGTCCTTGATCTTTAAAGGTGCTCTGCATTTATGTTTTGTGGTCTCAGAAAGGGCTAGCGAGATACCATCTTGTTATATCATATTATAATTGTTTTGAGAAAGTGTTGTCATTCGAGATTTATTATTAAGGCTTGCTAGTTGATTATGCTATTGATATGGGTAATCATGAGACCTGAAAATTATTGCAAATGTGGTTAGTTATAATCTTTGTTGAAAACTTGAATGCTAGCTTGACATATTTACAACAACAAGAGCAAACAGAGTTTGTAAAAGTTTTTCTTCATTTCTTTTAGTTTGTCAACTGAATTGCTTGAGGACAAGCAAGGGTTTAAGCTTGGGGGAGTTGATACGTCTCCATCGTATCTACTTTTCCAAACACTTTTGCCCTTGTTTTGGACTCTAACTTGTATGATTTGAATGGAACTAACCGGACTGACGCTGTTTTCAGCAGAATTGCCATGATGTTATTTTATGTGCAGAAAACAGAAGTTCTCGGAATGACCCGAAACTCCACGGAATATCTTACAATAAATAATAAAAATTCCTCGCCAAAGATGAAGACCAGGGGGCCCACACCCTTGCCATGAGGGTGGGGGGCGCCCCCCTAGGGCGCGCCCCCTACCTCGTGGGCCCCCTGGAGACCTCCCGACTCCAACTCCAACTCTATATAACTGCTTTCGAGGAGAAAAAAATAGGAGAGAAGAAATCATCACGTTTTACGATACGGAGCCGCCGCCAAGCCCTAAAACCTCTCGGGAGGGCTGATCTGGAGTCCGTTAGGGGCTCCAGAGAGGGGGATTCATCGCCGTCGTCATCATCAACCATCCTCCATCACCAATTTCATGATGCTCACCGCTGTGCGTGAGTAATTCCATCGTAGGCTTGCTGGACGGTGATGGGTTGGATGAGATTTATCATGTAATCGAGTTAGTTTTGTTAGGGTTTGATCCCTAGTATCCACTATGTTCTGAGATTGATGTTGCTATGACTTTGCTATGCTTAATGCTTGTCACTAGGGCCCGAGTGCCATGATTTCAGATCTGAACCTATTATGTTTTCATCAATATGAGAGTTCTTGATCCTATCTTGCAAGTCTATAGTCACCTATTATGTGTTATGATCCGTTAACCCCGAAGTGACAATAATCAGGATACTTACCGGTGATGACCGTAGTTTGAGGAGTTCATGTATTCACTATGTGCTAATGCTTTGTTCCGGTTCTCTATTAAAAGGAGGCGTTAATATCCCTTAGTTTCCATTAGGTCCCCGCTGCCATGGGAGGGTAGGACAAAAGATGTCATGCAAGTTCTTTTCCATAAGCACGTATGACTATATTCAGAATACATGCCTACATTACATTGTCGAATTGGAGCTAGTTATGTGTCACCCTATGTTATGACTGTTACATGATGAACCACATCCGACATAATTATCCATCATTGATCCGATGCCTACGAGCTTTCCATATACTGGTTTATGCTTATTTACTTTCCCATTGCTATTGTTACAATCTACATAATACCAAAAATATTACTTTGCTTTCATTACTCTTTTGTTACCGTTACTATCACTATCATATTACTTTGCTACTAAACACTTCGCTGCAGATACTAAGTTTCGAGGTGTGGTTGAATTGACAACTCAGCTGCTAATACTTGAGAATATTCTTTGGCTCCCCTTGTGTCGAATCAATAAATTTGGGTTGAATACTCTACCCTCGAAAGCTATTACGATCCCCGATACTTGTGGGTTATCAAGTACGTCGGTGGAGCAACAGGGGGCCCATGAGGGTGGAGGGCGTGCCTGGGGGGTAGGCGTGCCCCCTACCTCATGGCCTCCTGTTACGTGTCTTGACGTAGGGTCCAAGTCTACTGAGTTGTATTCGATGAGAAAATCACGTTCCCGAAGGTTTCATTCCGTTTGGACTCCGTTTGATATTCCTTTTCTTCGAAACCCTAAAACAGGCAAAAAACAGCAATTCTGGGCTGGGCCTCCGGTTAATAGGTTAGTCCCAAAATAATATAAAAGTGGATAATAAAGCCCAATAATGTCTAAAACAGTAGATAATATACCATGGAGCAATCAAATATTATAGATACGTTGGAGACGTATCAAGCATCCCCAAGCTTAATTCCTGCTCGTCCTCGAGTAGGTAAATGATAAAAACAGAATTTTTGATGCGGAGTGCTGCTTAGCATAATTTTAATGTAATTCTTCTTAATTGTGGTATGAATATTCAGATCCGAAATATTCAAGACAAAAGTTCATATTGACATAAAAATGATAATACTTCAAGCATACTAACTAAGCAATTATGTCTTCTCAAAATAACATGGCCAAAGAAAGTTCATCCCTACAAAATCATATGGTTTGGTCATGTTTCATTTTCATCACACAAGAATGCTATCATCATGCACAACCCTGATGACAAGCCAAGCAATTGTTTCATACTTTAGAAATCTCAAACCTATAAACTTTCACGCAATATATGAGCGCGAGCCATGGACATAGCACTATAGGTGGAATAGAATATAATAAGGGGGGCTATGTGGAGAAAACAAAAAAGAAGGAAGTCTCACATCAACGAGGCTAATCAATGGGCTATGGAGATGCCCACCGATTGATGTTAATGCAAGGAGTAGGGATTGCCATGCAACGGATGCACTAGAGCTATAAAATGTATGAAATCTCAACAAAAGAAACTAGTGGGTGTGCATCCAACTTGCTTGCTCACGAAGACCTAGGGCACTTGAGGAGGCCCATTGTTGGAATATACAAGCCAAGTTCTATAATGAAAAATTCCCACCAGTATATGAAAGTGATAACATGAGAGACTCTCTACTATGAAGATCATGGTGCTACTTTGAAGCACAAGTGTGGCAAAGGATAGTAACATTGTCCCTTCTCTCTTTTTCTCTCATTTTCCCCCTTTTTGGGCCTTTACTTTTTTATGGCCTTTCTCTTTTTTTGGGCCTTCTCTTTTTTATGGCCTTTCTCTTCTTCTTTTTTATTCCTCACTTGGGACAATGCTCTAGAAAATGATGATCATCACACTTCTATTTATTTACAACTCAATGATTACAACTCGATACTAGAACAAAAATGACTCTATATGAATGCCTCCGGCGGTGTACCGGGATATGCAATGGACCAAGAGTGACATGTATGAAAGAATTATGAATGGTGGCTTTGCCACAAATACTATGTCAACTACATGACCATGCTAAGCAATATGACAATGATGAATGTGTCATGATGAACGGAATGATGGAAAGTTGCATGACAATATATCTTGGAATGGCTATGGAAATGCCATAATAGGTAGGTATGGTGGCTGTTTTGAGGAAGATATAAGGAGGTTTATGTGTGAAAGAGCGTATCATATCATGGGGTTTGGATGCACCGGCGAAGTTTGCGCCAACTCTCAATGTGAGATAGGGCAATGCACAGTACCGAAGAGGCTAGCAAGGATGGAATGGTGAGAGTGTGTATAATCCATGGACTCAACATTAGTCATAAATAACTCACATACTTATTGCAAAAATCTACGAGTCATCAAAAACCTCGGTACTACACGCATTCTCCTAGGGGGATAGATTGGTAGGAAAAGACCATCGCTCGTCCCCGACCGCCACTCATAAGGAAGACAATCAAATATCACCTCATGTTTCAAACTTGTTGCATAACGTTTACCATACGTGCATGCTACGGGACTTGCGAACCTCAACACAAGTATTTCTCAATTTCACAACTACTCAACTAGCATGACTTTGATATTATTACCTCCATGTCTCAAAACAATCATCAAGCATCAAACTTCTCTTAGTATTCAACACACTCATAAGAAAGTTTTATTATTAATCTTGCATACCAAGCATATTAGGATTTTAAGAAAATTACCATGCTATTAAGACTATCAAAATAATCTAAGTGAAGCATGAGAGATCAATAGTTTCTATAAAACAAATCCACCACCGTGCTCTAAAAGATATAAGTGAAGCACTAGAGCAAAATTATATAACTCAAAAGATATAAGCGAAGCACATAGAGTATTCTAACAAATTCCAAATCATGTATGGCTCTATCAAAAGGTGTGTACAGCAAGGATGATTGTGGTAAACTAACAAGCAAAGACTCAAATAATACAAGACTCTCCAAGCAAAACACATATCATGTGGCGAATAAAAATATAGCTCCAAGTAAAGTTACCGATAGAAGTAGACAAAAGAGGGGATGCCTTCCGGGGCATCCCCAAGCTTTGGCTTTTAGGTTTCCTTAGATTATCTTGGGGGTGCCATGGGCATCCCCAAGCTTAGTCTCTTGCCACTCCTTGTTCCATAATCCATCAAATCTTTACCCAAAACTTGAAAACTTCACAACACAAAACTTAAAGTAGAAAATCCCGTGAGCTCCGTTAGCGAAAGAAAACAAAAGACCGCTTCAAGGTACTGTAATGAACTCATTATTTATTTATATGGGTGTTATACCTACTGTATTCCAACTTCTCTATGGTTTATAAACTATTTTACTAGACATAGATTCATCGAAATAAGCAAACAACACACGAAAAACAATATCTGTCAAAAACAGAACAATCTGTAGTAATCTGTAGCTAGCGCAAGATCTGGAACCCCAAAAATTCTAGAATAAATTGTTGGACGTGAGGAATTTATCTACTAATCATCTAAAAAAAGAATTAACTAAATATCGCTTTCCAAATAAAAATGACAGCAGTTCTCGTGAGCGCTAAAGTTTCTGTTTTTTACAGCAAGTTCAACAAGACTTTCCCCAAGTCTTCCCAACGGTTCTACTTGGCACAAACACTAATTAAACACAAAAAACACAACCAAAACAGAGGCTAGATAATTTATTTATTTAATAACAGCAAGGAAAAATATTGGGTTGTCTCCCAACAAGCGCTTTTCTTTAAAGCCTTATAGCTAGGCATTGATAATTTTAATGATGCTCACATGAAAGACAAGAATTGAAGCACAAAAGGAGCATCATAAAGCATGTGACAAACACATCTAAGTCTAACATACTTCCTATGCATAGGCATCTTATAGGCAAACAAACTATCAAGGCAAGCAAAAACTAGCATATGCAAGGAAGAGGAAAGAAACAATAGCAATCTCAACATAATGAGAGGTAGTTTAGTAACATGAAAATTTCTACCACCATATTTTCCTATCTCATAATAACTACATGTAGGATCATAAGCAAATTCAACAAAATAGCTATCACATAAAATATTTTCAACACGATCCACATGCATGCAAAGTTGACACTCTTCCAAAATAGTGGGATTAACATTAACTAAAGTCATGACCTCTCCAAACCCACTTTTAATAATATTGCAAACACTATTATCAATCTCATATTCATCATGGGGCTTAAATAAATTTTCAAGATTGTAAGAAGAGTCACCCCAATCATGATCATTGCAACAAGTAGACGTCATAGCAAAACTAGCATCCCCAAGCTTAGGGTTTTGCATATTATTAGCACAATTTATATCAATAGAATTTATACTATCATCATTGCAATCATGCTTTTTATTAAAAGATACATCGGGAATCACTCCATAAGGTACTTTATCACAATTTTCAGATTCACGAATTTCAAGCAAAACTTCATAAAGATAATCTAGTGCACAAAACTCACTAGCAATTGGTTCATTATAATTGGATCTCTTAAAAAGATTAGCAAGCGGATGAGGATCCATAGATCTTAGGTTCTCTGTTTAGTAATAAATAAATAACTATTCCAACCATACGAGCAAACAAGAAACGGGCAAAAGAGGCAAAATAGAGAAAGAGAGGGAGGATAGAGAGAGAGGGCGAATAAAATGGCAAGGGTGAAGTGGGGAGAGGAAAACGAGAGGCAAATGGCAAATAATGTAATGCGGGAGATAAGGATTGTGATGGGTACTTGGTATATTGACTTTTGCGTAGACTCCCCGGCAACGGCGCCAGAAATCCATCTTGCTACCTCTTTTAGCACTGCATTGGTTTTCCCCGAAGAGGAGGGGATGATGCAACAAAGTAGCGTAAGTATTTCCCTCAGTTTTTGAGAACCAAGGTATCAATCCAGTAGGAGGCTATGCGCGAGTCCCTCGCACCTACACAAAACAAATAAATCCTTGCAACCAACGCAAATAGGGGTTGTCAATCCCTATAGGGCCACTTACGAGAGTGAGATCTGATACATATGATAAGATAATATTTTTGGTATTTTTATGATAAAGATGCAAAGTAAAATAAAGGCAAAGTAAATAGCAAAGTAATTAACTAACTAGTAGGAGATTGATATGATAAAGATAGACCCGGGGGCCATAGGTTTCACTAGTGGCTTCTCTCGAGAGCATAAGTATTCTATGGTGGGTGAACAAATTACTGTTGAGCAATTGACAGAATTGAGCATAGTTATGAGAATATCTAGGTATGATCATGTATATAGGCATCACGTCCGAGACAAGTAGACCGACTCCTGCCTGCATCTACTACTATTACTCCACTCATCGACCGCTATCCAGCATGCATCTAGAGTATTAAGTTAAAAACAGAGTAATGCCTTAAGAAAGATGACATGATATAGAGGGATAGACTCATGCAATATGAAGAAAACCCCATCTTGTTATCCTCGATGGCAACAATACAATATGTGCCTTGCTGCCCTTACTGTCACCGGGAAAGGACACCGCAAGATTGAACCCAAAGCTAAGCACTTCTCCCATTGCAAGAAAGATCAATCTAGTAGGCCAAACCAAACTGATAATTCGAAGAGACTTGCAAAGATAACCAATCATACATAAAAGAATTCAGAGGATTCAAATATTATTCATAGATAGACTTGATCATAAACCCACAATTCATCGGTCTCAACAAACACACCGCAAAAAGAAGATTACATCGAATAGATCTCCACAAGAGATGGGGAGAACATTGTATTGAGATCCAAAAAGAGAGAAGAAGCCATCTAGCTACTAACTATGGACCCGTAGGTCTGAGGTAAACTACTCACACTTCATCGGAGGGGCTATGGTGTTAACGAAGAAGCCCTCCGTGATCGCTGCCCCCTCCGGTGGAGCTCCGGAACAGGCCCCAAGATGGGATCTCGTGGATACAGAAAGTTACGGTGGTGGAATTAGGGTTTTGGCTCCGTTTCTGATCGTTTGGGGGTACGTGGGTATATATAGGAGGAAGAAGTACGTCGGTGGAGCAACAGGGGGCCCACGAGGGTGGAGGGCGCTTGAGGGGGGGGGTAGGCGCGCCCCCTCTTGACGTAGGGTCCAAGTCTCCTGAGTTGTATTCGATGAGAAAATCACGTTCCCGAAGGTTTCATTCCGTTTGGACTCCGTTTCATATTCCTTTTCTTCAAAACCCTAAAACAGGCAAAAAACAGCAATTCTGGGCTGGGCCTCCGGTTAATAGGTTAGTCCCAAAATAATATAAAAGTGGATAACAAAGCCCAATAATATCCAAAACAGTAGATAATATAGCATGGAGCAATAAAAAATTATAGATACATTGGAGATGTATCAGCTCCTAGGGGGATAGATTGGTAGGAAAAGACCATCGCTCATCCCCGACCGCCACTCATAAGGAGGACAATCAAATAACACCTCATGTTTCAAATTTGTTACATAACGTTTACCATACGTGCATGCTGCGGGACTTGCAAACTTCAACACAAGAATTTCTCAATTTCACAACTACTCAACTAGCACGACTTTGATATTATTACCTCCATATCTCAAAACAATCATCAAGCATCAAACTTCTCTTAGTATTCAAAACACTCATAAGAAAATTTTACTAATCTTGAATACCTAGCATATTAGGATTTTAAGAAAATTACCATGCTATTTAAGACTCTCAAAATAATCTAAGTGAAGCATGAGAGATCAATAGTTTCTATAAAACAAATCCACCACCGTGCTCTAAAAGATATAAGTGAAGTACTAGAGCAAAACTATATAACTCAAAAGATATAAGCGAAGCACATAGAGTATTCTAACAAATTCCAAATAATGTATGGCTCTCTCAAAAGGTGTGTATAGCAAGGATGATTGTGGTAAACTAAAAATTAAAGACTCAAATCATACAAGACGCTCCAAGCAAAGCACATATCATGTGGCGAATAAAAATATAGCTCCAAGTAAAGTTACCAATAGAAGTAGACGAAAGAGGGGCTGCCTTCCGGGGCATCCCCAAGCTTTGGCTTTTTGGTGTCCTTAGATTATCTTGGGGGTGCCATGGGCATCCCCAAGCTTAGGCTCTTGCCACTCCTTATTCTATAATCCATCAAATCTTTACCCAAAACTTGAAAACTTCACAACACAAAACTCAAAGTAGAAAATCTCGTGAGCTCCATTAGCGAAAGAAAACAAAAGACCACTTCAAGGTTCTGTAATGAACTCATTATTTATTTATATTGATGTTAAACCTACTATATTCCAACTTCTATATGGTTTATAAACTATTTTACTATCCATAGATTCATCAAAATAAGCAAACAACACACGAAAAACAGAATCTGTCAAAAACAGAACAGTCTGTAGTAATCTGTAGCTAGCGCAAGATCTGGAACCCCAAAAATTCTAAAATAAATTTCTGTACGTGAGAAATTTATCTATTAATCATCTTCAAAAAGAATTAACTAAATATAACTTTCCAAATAAAAATTGCAGCAGTTATCGTGAGCGCTAGAGTTTCTGTTTTTTACAGCAAGTTTAACAAGACTTTCCCCAAGTCTTCCCAACGGTTCTACTTGGCACAAACACTAATTGAACACAAAAAACACAACCAAAACAGAGGCTAGATAAATTATTTATTACTAAACAGGAGCAAAAAGCAAGGAATAAAAATAAAATTGGGTTGCCTCCCAACAAGCGCTATCGTTTAACACCCCTAGCTAGGCATAATATTTCAATGATGCTCACATCAAAGACAAGAATTGAAGCACAAAGAGAGCATCACAAAACATGTGACAAACACATCTAAGTCTAACATACTTCCTATGCATAGGCATCTTATAGGCAAACAAATTATCAAGGCAAGCAAAAACTAGCATATGCAAGGAAGCGGAAAGAAACAATAGCAATCTCAACATAACGAGAGATAATTTAGTAACATGAAAATTTCTACCACCATATTTTCCTCTCTCATAATAATTACATGTAGGATCATAAGCAAATTCAACAAAATAGCTATCACATAAAATATTTTCAACATGATCCACATGCATGCAAAGTTGACACTCTTCCAAAATAGTGGGATTAACATTAACTAAAGTCAGGACCTCTCCAAACCCACTTTTATCAAAAACTTCATAAGATTGAACATTCTCCAAGTATGTGGGATCTAAAGTTTACACTCTTCCAAACCCACTTTCAATAATATCGCAAACACTATTATCAATCTCATATTCATCATGGGGCTTAAATAAATTTTCAAGATCAAAAGAAGAATCACCCCAATCATGATCATTGCAACAAATAGTAGTCCTAGCAAAACTAGCATCCCCAAGCTTAGGGTTTTGCATATCATTAACACAATTGACATTAAAGGAATTTATAATAACATCATTGCAATCATGCTTTTCATCGAAGGAACTATTAAGTATGGGTGCAATAGCAACGATCTCATGTTTAACATAAGGAACTATAGCAAATTCATCTTCATAAATATTGGCATCGTGGCCACAAGAATAGCAAGCATCATGTTCATCAAGGGATATTTCAATCAAATCATCGGAATCATAATTATCTATAGATTCATGCATATCATTATTTTCTTCTGAAGCAACGGTCATTCTTTCAATAAATTCTTTGACATAGACATTGTGAGCATAGTTTTCATAGAAAGATTTAAGTATGTCAAAATTTTCAGATTCGTAGAGAGTAATATCATATTTTTCAATCAAAGAAGCAACTTCATAAGCACCCTTAAAAGCAACAAATTCTTCAATTCGTTCGATATCGTAGTAACTATAAACACCTTTTGCATAAGAAGATAAGATTTCAATATCATTAAACTCACATAGGTAGGGGAGGTGTTTTTTAGGGTTCTTAGAGAAATAAGTAAAATCACAAATTTCACAAAGATTCCAAGCATAACACAGCAATCTGTTTATTTGATTCCATAAGAGTCTCCCTTTTTCAGACAAACAGTGATGCACAAAATGAGCATGCTCATCTAAAGATTTCCCATCAACTAGGCTAGTTGGGGTTTAAGCACGAGCGCATAAGGATCGAAGATGATCTAAGTAGAACACTTTAAGTAGATCCACATCAATAGATTTTTAGCACGCAAAGATGCAAGCAAATAGAAGGCACATGGAAACACAAACAATGATACATATGGGAAGAAGGCAAATAGAGAAATAGAGGGAGGATAGAGAGAGAGAGGGCGAATAAAACGGCAAGGGTGAAGTGGGGGAGAGGAAAACGAGAGGCAAATGGCAAATAATGTAATGCGGGAGATAAGGGTATGTGATGGGTACTTGGTATATTGACTTTTGCGTAGACCTCCCCGGCAATGGCGCCAGAAATCCTTCTTGCTACCTCTTGAGCACTGCGTTGGTTTTCCCCGAAGAGGAAGGGATGATGCAGCAAAGTAGCATAAGTATTTCCCTCAGTTTTTGAGAACCAAGGTATCAATCCAGTAGGAGGCTACACACCAGTCCCTCGTACCTGCACAAAACAAATAAATCCTCGCAATCAACGCGATAAGGGGTTGTCAATCCCTACACGGCCACTTACGAGAGTGAGATCTGATAGATATGATAAGATAATATTTTTGGTATTTTTATGATAAAGATGCAAAGTAAAATAAAAGCAAAGTAAATAACTAAGTATTGGGAGATTAATATGATGAAGATAGACCCGGGGGCCATAGGTTTCACTAGTGGCTTCTCTCGAGAGCATAAGTATTCTACGGTGGGTGAACAAATTATTGTTGAGCAATTGACAGAATTGAGCATAGTTATGAGAATATCTAGGTATGGGTCATGTATATAGGCATCACGTCCGAGACAAGTAGACCGACTCCTGCCTGCATCTACTACTATTACTCCACTCATCGACCGCTATCCAGCATGCATCTAGAGTATTAAGTTAATGAAAATAGAGTAACGCCTTAAGCAACATGGCATGATGTAGAGGGATAAACTCATGCAATATGATGAAAATCCCATCTTGTTATCCTCGATGGCAACAATACAATACGTGTCTTGCTGCCCCTACCGTCACTGGGAAAGGACACCGCAAGATTGAACCCAAAGCTAAGCACTTCTCCCATTGCAAGAAAGATCAATCTAGTAGGCCAAACCAAACTGATAATTCAAAGAGACTTGCAAAGATAACCAATCATACATAAAAGAATTCAGAGAAGATTCAAATATTGTTCATAGATATACTTGATCATAAACCCACAATTCATCGGTCTCAACAAACACACCGCAAAAAGAAGATTACATCGAATAGTTCTCCACAAGAGAGGGGGAGAACATTGTATTGAGACCCAGAAAGAGAGAAGAAGCCTTCTAGCTACTAACTATGGACCTGTAGGTCTGAGGTGAACCACTCACACTTCATCGGAGGGGCTATGGTGTTGATGTAGAAGCCCTCCGTGACCGATGCCCCCTCCGGCGGAGCTCCGGAACAGGCCCCAAGATGGGATCTCGTGGATACAGAAAGTTATGGCGGTGGAATTAGGGTTTTGGCTCCGTATCTGATCGTTTGGGGGTACGTAGGTATATATAGGAGGAAGGAGTACGTCGGTGGAGCAACAGGGGGCCCATGAGGGTGGAGGGCGCGCCTGGGGGGGGGTAGGCGCGCCCCCTACCTCGTGCGCCTCCTCTTTTATGTCTTGACGTAGGGTCCAAGTCTCCTGGGTCATGTTCGTGAGAAAATCACGTTCCCGAAGGTTCATTCCGTTTGGTCTCCGTTTGATATTCCTTTTCTTCGAAACCCTAAAACAGGCAAAAAAACAGCAATTCTAGGGCTGGGCCTCCGGTTAATAGGTTAGTCCCAAAAATAATATAAAAGTGGATAATAAAGCCCAATAATGTCCAAAACAGTAGATAATATAGCATGGAGCAATAAAAAATTATAGATACATTGGAGACGTATCAATAATAAAAATTTATCATGATATAAGGAAATATAAATAACAACTTTATTATTGCCTCTAGGGCATATTTCCTTCACATATAGCTTCAAAATTCAGCTACTGTAAGTGCATCTAGTGCCACCCCTAGTTGGTTTTGGAGTATTGATGACAAACCTAGTTGAGGGACTAATGTGTTTGTGAGAATTGCAGGATAACACAGGTAGAAGTCCCTCATTGATTCGGTTTTCCTACCAGAGATGACCCCTAAAAATGTATGAAGACATTGAAGTCAAAGGTGGTATATGAAGATATTCACATTGAAGACTATGACAAGAGAAGACACCACATGAAGCCTATGGAGCTCGAAGACTTAGATCTTTCGTAGTTCTCTTTCTTCTGTGTTGAGTCATAGGAACCACCGTACTGTTAAGTGGGGTCCAAGAGAACGAGTCAGAATGACTGAAGTGATGCTTAAACAAAACCTATGTCTTCGAGTGAAGACTTTGAGAGCGAATCTTGTCCAGAGTCGGGCAAGTCAGCTTTGCTTGAAGCCCAAGTAAAGTTGCCGTGTGAGTTTGAAATCTGACCGTTGGAACACGTGTCAGTTCCTTAGTGACCCAGGGTCATTTCGGACAAATCAGGTTGGGTTGCCAAGTGGCTATAAATAGCCCACCCCCTACAACCATAAACGGTTGGCTGCTCAGATTCAGAGTACGGCTTTTGTCGTTTGAGAGCAACCCACCTTGAAGCCTTTGAGAAAGAATTCCTTGCGAGGATAAAGCCCTAACCACCCAGAGCCAAAGAGAATTAGGCATCACTTAAGTCTTCTTGTCTGTGTGATCTGAAGACTTATTACACTTGAGGACTGTGCATCCTCCAGCCGGTTAGGCGTCGCGTTCTGAGCATCCAAGAGACATTGTGGATTGCCGGTGAACGAAGTCTGTGAAGGTTTGGGAGTCTACCATGAGGACTTACCAGAGTGATTGGGCGAGGTCTTTGTGACCTTAGCTCATGGGGAATACGGTGAGGACTGGGTGTCCTGAGCTGCGTGTTCAGGACTGGGTGTCCGGGACTGTGTGTCCTAAGGTTTAAATACCTAGCCGCCCTAACCAGACGTACAGTTGTCACAGCAACTGGAACTGGTCCAATAAATCATTGTCTTCAGCGAGTCACTGGTTTCATCTTCCCTTCCCTTTACTTACTGTTACTCCTTGTGAAGTCATTGTATGTTCGCACTATTTTTTGTCTTCACTGAGTGACTGCGTGTTCTGTGTGGCTTCACAATATCTTCCTACCTGATCCTTACTACATTGCTGCTATTAGTCATTGTGCTTTCACTCTATTGAATACTTGACTATGGCTTGCCTAGTGTAGTCTACCTTCCGCTGCAGGGTAATAGATTTATTTCTATCGTTTGTCTTCATAACTTCCACGTTTTGAAGACTTTCATAAAAATCGCCTATTCACCCCCCTCTAGTCGATATAACGCACTTTCAATTGGTATCAGAGCAAGGTGCTCCCTTGTTCTATGTGATTCGGTTTAACCACCTGGAGTTTTAGCTATGTCGACTGCAGGGATAATTAAAGTCTCTGCTGCGTGCCCCGTCTTCGATGGAACTGAATATCCCTACTGGAAGAATAAGATGCGCATGCATCTTGAAGCCATTGACGTCGACCTATGGTATGTCGTCAAGAATGGCGTTCCCAAGGCTGGAGAAGGTGTCACTGCTGCTGATGTCAAGAAGTTCGTTCAACTGGACTCTACTGCCAAGAATATCATCTGTGGTCATCTGACCAAAGGACAGTATGGCCGTGTGAGTGCTTTGGAAACATCTAAGCTGGTCTGGGACTGGCTCTCCAAGGTCAATGAAGGCATCTCAACCCAGAGAGATCAGAGAATCAGTGTCCTTCGCAACCTCTTCAACAACTTCAAGCGAAATGACAATGAGAATGTCCAGCTCACATTTGACCGACTCAGTGACATCACAAATGAGCTTCAAGCCCTCGGCGCTACTGAGATCACCAAACATGAAGTCATCAAGACACTACTGAGATCACTTGATAGTTCGTTTGACACCCTAGCCCTGATGATTCAAGAATGTCCTGATTTCAAGACACTCGATCCGTCTGACATACTTGAGAGGCTCAACACACATGAGTTTCAGCTTTCTGAGAAAAGAGATATCTACGGTCCAAACTATGGGCGAACTCGTGCCTTGAAGGCAAAAGCTGTCTCCTCATCTGAAGAAGAATCTGACAGCAGTTCAGATGATTCTGAAGACATTGGAAGGGAACTTGCTATGCTTGTGAAGAAGTTCCAAAAATTCACCAAGAAGAAAGGTTTCAGAAAGTCTTCCTGATCAAGCTCAAGGAATGATGAAGCTTCTGCTCATGACTACAAGAAGAAAACATGTCACAAGTGCAAGAAACCTGGCCACTTCATCTCTGAGTGTCCACAGTGGGACAATGAGAACAAAAAGAAGAAGAAGAGAAAGGAATATGACTCTGACGACAAGAATAAGAAGAAATACTCAAAGTCTTCTTCCAAGTCTTCCTCAAAGTCTTCATCACACAAGAAGAGCTCATCTCACAAGGCACATGCGTTTGTTGGCAAGGAAATGGATTCAAAGGAGGAGTCCGCTTCTGAGGAGGCAGAGGTGGAGTCTAAGGAGGAGTTCAATTCAGGCGTCACAAGTCTGGCTACAGCATACGTTGCCAAGTCCATCTTCAACACTGAAGACAATGACTTCATCACCGACACCAATGCAAATGACAAGGACTACTCCGCTTCTACCTACTGCTTCATGGCACGTGGTGCCAAGGTAAACACACGCACTACTCACTATCAAACATCTAGTGACGATGACTCTGATTGTGGTTCAAAACCCAGCTACAAAACACTTGCTAAAATTGCAACTGAACAACAGAAAGCTATGGAACATATTCAAAAACTGTTAGACAGAAGCGATGATCTGTTAGGTGCTGAAATGACTCGATCTGAATCCTTAATTGAAGACATAAAAAATCTTCACGTTAAGTATGAGGAACTTGAAAGTCGTCATGAAACTCTCTCAACAACTCATGAAAAGCTTTCCTATGATTATCTTCAAAGGAAGCAAGATCTTGAGAAATTGAGAGTGGCTCATGAAGATCTTCAAAAGGAAAACGAGTCACTTCGCGCCAAACAGATCAGTTCCGCTCAGGAAGGATTTGAACCACCATGTATTAAATGCATTGAGCGTGATAATGCTACTTCTGTTGCTGAATGTTCTACTGATACTACTGTTGCAATATCTTCAACTGTTGATGTGGTAACTAACCCCTGTGCTGAGGATACCACTGCTATTGCTGATGAGAATGCTAGGTTGAAGACATTGCTTGAAACAGGGATGTACAAAAGTCTTAAAGGGCATCAGACACTATGTGATGTCCTCAAAAAGCAGATTCTGAACCGAAACCCGAGGAAAGAGGGTGTTGGGTTCGTAAGGAAAATGAATGCTGATGGCTCTTACTGGAAACCTGAGCAGTACCCCAAAACCACGTGGATTGCTGCAAAGGAACCTTCAGCAGATCCATCCAATCTATCTGGCTTCACTTGTGCTAACCCCATTATCATTGATGAATCCCTTGATGCAAACTATAAACTGTTTAAGAATCAGAATGGTGAAGTGTTTGCCAGGTACATTGGTACTAACTGCAGGAATGGACCGCCTATGAAGAAGATCTGGGTTCCGAAAAGGTGTCTGGAGAATCTTCCTGTGAATGTCATCATGACACCTCACGTGAAGAAGACAAACCTTAGACCAAAGGCTTCATACGGTCCAAAGGCTTCATACAGACAGAGGACTCACCTGAGTCGCACTAACGCAAATGTTTTGCAGGGAAACCATACTCAGGCATATGAATACGAGAGCGGTTCATCAAACCGCCATGTTCATAAGACCAAGAACTATTCTACTTATTCTTATGAGTACTATTGTCCACCTGCAAGACTGTTTGCTAGGGCTCCAAAGCCAAAGTTCTCAGATGCTGCACTTAGACTTATTGCTTCTAAGCCACCCTTGAAGATGTGGGTGGCTAAGAAAGCCTAACTCTCTTTTGCAGGGAAAGGTCTCCAGCAGAAAACCAAAATCGTCTGACGCTATTGCGTGAAGGAAATATGCCCTAGAGGCAATAATAAAGTTATTATTTATTTCCTTATATCATGATAAATGTTTATTATTCATGCTAGAATTGTATTAACCGGAAACATAATACATGTGTGAATACATAGACAAACAGAGTGTCACTAGTATGCCTTTACTTGACTAGCTCGTTAATCAAAGATGGTTATGTTTCCTAACCATGGACAAAGAGTTGTTATTTGATTAACGGGATCACATCATTAGGTGAATGATCTGATTGACATGACCCATTCCATTAGCTTAGCACCCAATCGTTTAGTATGTTGCTATTGCTTTCTTCATGACTTATACATGTTCCTATGACTATGAGATTATGCAACTCCCGTTTACCGGAGGAACACTTTGTGTGCTACCAAACATCACAACGTAACTGGGTGATTATAAAGGAGCTCTATAGGTGTCTCCAAAGGTACATGTTGGGTTGGCGTATTTCGAGATTAGGATGTCACTCCGATTGTCGGAGAGGTATCTCTGGGCCCTCTCGGTAATGCACATCACATAAGCCTTGCAAGAATTGCAACTAATGAGTTAGTTGTGAGATGATGTATTACGGAACGAGTAAAGAGACTTGCCGGTAACGAGATTGAACTTGGTATTGAGATACCGATGATCGAATCTCGGGCAAGTAACATACCGATGACAAAGGGAACAACGTATGTTGTTATGCGGTCTGACCGATAAAAGATCTTCGTAGAATATGTAGGAGCCAATATGAGCATCCAGGTTCTGCTATTGGTTATTGACCGGAGACGTGTCTTGGTCATGTCTACATTGTTCTCAAACCCGTAGGGTCCGCACGCTTAAGGTTTTGATGACAGTTATTTTATGAGTTTATGCATTTTGATGTACCGAAGTTTGTTCGGAGTCCCGGATGTGATCACGAACATGACGAGGAGTCTCGAAATGGTCGAGACATAAAGATTGATATATTGGAAGCCTATATTTGGATATCGGAAGTGTTCCGGGTGAAATCGGGATTTTACCGGAGTACCGGGAGGTTACCGGAACCCCCGGGAGGAATATGGGCCTTAGTGGGCTTTAGTGGAAGAGAGGAGAGGTGGCCAGGTCTGGGCCGCGTGCCCCTCCCCCCCTAGTCCGAATAGGACAAGGAGAGGGGGCCGGCGCCCCCTTCCTTCTCTCTCTCCTCTTTCCCCCCTCCCGAATCCTATTCCAACTAGGAAAGGGGGGGGGGGAATCCTACTCTCGGAGGGAGTAGGACTCCTCCTGGCGCGCCCTCTCCTGGCCGGCCACACCCCCCCTTGATCCTTTATATACGGGGGCAGGGACACCCCATAGACACACAAGTTAATCCACGTGATCATATTCTTAGCCGTGTGCGGTGCCCCCTTCCACCATAGTCCTCGATAATATTGTAGCGGTGCTTAGGCGAAGCCCTGCGACGGTAGTACATCAAGATCGTCACCATGCCGTTGTGCTGACGGAACTCTTCCCCGACACTTTGCTGGATCGGAGTCCGGGGATCGTCATCGAGCTGAACGTGTGCTAGAACTCGGAGGTGCCGTAGTTTCGGTGCTTGATCGGTCGGGCCGTGAAGACGTACGACTACATCAACCACGTTGTGCTAACGCTTCCGTTGTCGATCTACAAGGGTACGTAGATCACACTCTCCCCTCTCGTTGCCATGCATCACCATGATCTTGCGTGTGCGTACGAATTTTTTTGAAATTACTATGTTCCCCAACAGTGGCATCCGAGCCTAGGTTTTATATGTTGATGTTATATGCACGAGTAGAACACAAGTGAGTTGTGGGCGATATAAGTCATACTGCTTACCAGCATGTCATACTTTGGTTCGGCGGTATTGTTGGACGAAGCGGCCCGGACCGACATTACGCGTACGCTTACGCGAGACCGGTTCTCCCGACATGCTTTGCACAAAGGTGGCTAGCGGGTGACAGTTTCTCCAACTTTAGTTGAACCAAGTGTGGCTACGCCCGGTCCTTGCGAAGGTTAAAACAGCACCAACTTGACAAACTATCATTGTGGTTTTGATGCGTAGGTAAGATTGGTTCTTGCTTAAGCCCGTAGCAGCCACGTAAAACTTGCAATAACAAAGTAGAGGACGTCTAACTTGTTTTTGCAGGGCATGTTGTGATGTGATATGGTCAAGACATGATGCTAAATTTTATTGTATGAGATGATCATGTTTTGTAACCAAGTTATCGGCAACTGGCAGGAGCCATATGGTTGTCACTTTATTGTATGCAATGCAATCGCGCTGTAATGCTTTACTTTATCACTAAGCGGTAGCGATAGTCGTGGAAGCATAAGATTGGCGAGACGACAACGATGCTATGATGGAGATCAAGGTGTCGCCCCAGTGACGATGGTGATCATGACGGTGCTTCGAAGATGGAGATCACTAGCACAAGATGATGATGGCCATATCATATCAGTTATATTGATTGCATGTGATGTTTATCTTTTACGCATCTTATCTTGCTTTGATTGACGGTAGCATTATAAGATGATCTCTCACTAATTATCAAGAAGTGTTCTCCCTGAGTATGCACCGTTGCGAAAGTTCTTCGTGCTGAGACACCACGTGATGATCGGGTGTGATAGGCTCTACGTTCAAATACAACGGGTGCAAAACAGTTGCACACGCGGAATACTCAGGTTATACTTGACGAGCCAAGAATATACAGATATGGCCTCGGAACACGGAGACCGAAAGGTCGAGCGTGAATCATATAGTAGATATGATCAACATAGTGATGTTCACCAATGAAACTACTCCATCTCACGTGATGATCGGACATGGTTTAGTTGATTTGGATCATGTAATCACTTAGAGGATTAGAGGGATGTCTATCTAAGTGGGAGTTCTTTAAGTAATATGATTAATTGAACCTAAATTTATCATGAACTTAGTACCTGATAGTATCTTGCTTATTTATGTTTGATTGTAGATAGATGGCCCGTGCTGTTGTTCCGTTGAATTTTAATGCGTTCCTTGAGAAAGCTAAGTTGAAAGATGATGGTAGCAATTACACGGACTGGGTCCGTAACTTGAGGATTATCCTCATTGCTGCACAGAAGAATTACGTCCTGGAAGCACCACTGGGTGCCAGGCCTGCTACTGGAGCAACACCAGATGTTATGAACGTCTGGCAGAGCAAAGCTGATGACTACTCGATAGTTCAGTGTGCCATGCTTTACGGCTTAGAATCGGGACTTCAACGACGTTTTGAACGTCATGGAGCATATGAGATGTTCCAGGAGTTGAAGTTAATATTTCAAGCAAATGCCCGGATTGAGAGATATGAAGTCTCCAATAAGTTCTATAGCTGCAAGATGGAGGAGAACAGTTCTGTCAGTGAGCATATACTCAAAATGTCTGGGTATAATAATCACTTGATTCAATTGGGAGTTAATCTTCCAGATGATTGCGTCATTGACAGAATTCTCCAATCACTGCCACCAAGCTACAAGAGCTTCGTGATGAACTATAATATGCAAGGGATGAATAAGACTATTCTCGAGCTCTTCGCAATGCTGAAAGCTGCGGAGGTAGAAATCAAGAAGGAGCATCAAGTGTTGATGGTCAACAAGACCACTAGTTTCAAGAAAAAGGGTAAAGGGAAGAAGAAGGGGAACTTCAAAAAGAACAGCAAGCAAGTTGCTGCTCAAGAGAAGAAACCCAAACCTGGACCTAAGCCTGAAACTGAGTGCTTCTACTGCAAGCAGACTGGTCACTGGAAGCGGAACTGCCTCAAGTATTTGGCGGATAAGAAGGATGGCGAGGTGAACAAAGGTATATGTGATATACATGTTATTGATGTGTACCTTACTAATGCTCGCAGTAGCACCTAGGTATTTGATACTGGTTCTGTTGCTAATATTTGCAACTCGAAACAGGGACTACGGATTAAGCGAAGATTGGCTAAGGATGAGGTGACGATGCGCATGGGAAATGGTTCCAAAGTCGATGTGATCGCAGTCGGCACGCTACCTCTACATCTACCTTCGGGATTAATATTAGACCTAAATAATTGTTATTTGGTGCCAGCGTTAAGCATGAACATTATATCTGGATCTTGTTTGATGCGAGACGGTTATTCATTTAAATCAGAGAATAATGGTTGTTCTATTTACATGAGTAATATCTTTTATGGTCATGCACCCTTAAAGAGTGGTCTATTCTTATTAAATCTCGATAGTAGTGACACACATATTCATAGTGTTGAAACCAAAAGATGCAGAGTTGATAATGATAGTGCAACTTATTTGTGGCACTGCCGTTTAGGTCATATCGGTATAAAGCGCATGAAGAAACTCCATACTGATGGGCTTTTGGAACCACTTGATTATGAATCACTTGGTACTTGCGAACCGTGCCTTATGGGTAAGATGACAAAAACACCGTTCTCTGGTACTATGGAGAGAGCAACAGATTTGTTGGAAATCATACACACAGATGTATGTGGTCCGATGAATGTTGAGGCTCGTGGCAGATATCGTTATTTTCTCACCTTCACAAATGACTTAAGAAGATATGGGTATATCTACTTAATGAAACACAAGTCTGAGACGTTTGAAAAGTTCAAAGAATTTCAGAGTGAAGTTGAAAATCATCATAACAAGAAAATAAAATTCCTACGATCTTATCGTGGAGGAGAATATTTGAGTTACAAGTTTGGTGTACATTTGAAACAATGTGGAATAGTTTCACAACTCACGCCACCCGGAACACCACAGCGTAATGGTGTGTCCGAACGTCGTAATCGTACTTTACTAGATATGGTGCGATCTATGATGTCTCTTACTGATTTACCGCTATTGTTTTGGGGATATGCTCTAGAGACGGCCGCATTCACGTTAAATAGGGCGCCCTCAAAATCCGTTGAGACGACGCCTTATGAACTGTGGTTTGGCAAGAAACCAAAGTTGTCGTTTCTGAAAGTTTGGGGCTGCGATGCTTATGTGAAAAAGTTTCAACCTGATAAGCTCGAACCCAAATCGGAAAAATGTGTCTTCATAGGATATCCAAAGGAAACTATTGGATACGCCTTCTATCACAGATCCGAAGGCAAGACTTTTGTTGCTAAATTCGGAAACTTTCTAGAGAAGGAGTTTCTCTCGAAAGAAGTGAGTGGGAGGAAAGTAGAACTTGACGAGGTAACTGTACCTACTCCCTTATTGGAAAGTAATACATCACAGAAACCTGTTTCTGTGACACCTACACCAATTAGTGAGGAAGCTAATGATAATGATCATGAAACTTCAGAACAAGATACTACTGAACCTCGTAGATCAACCAGAATGAGATCCGCGCCAGAGTGGTACGGTAATCCTGTTCTGGAAGTCATGCTATTAGATCATGATGAACCTAAGAACTATGAAGAAGCGATGGTGAGCCCAGATTCCGCAAAATGGCTTGAAGCCATGAAATCTGAGATGGGATCCATGTATGAGAACAAAGTATGGACTTTGGTTGACTTGCCCAATGATCGGCAAGCAATTGAGAATAAATGGATCTTCCAGAAGAAGACTGACATTGACGGTAATATTACTGTCTACAAATCTCGACTTGTCGCAAAAGGTTTTCGGCAAGTTCAAGGGCTTGACTACGATGAGACCTTCTCACCCGTAGCGATGCTTAAGTCTGTCCGAATCATGTTAGCAATTGCCGTATTTTATGATTATGAAATTTGGCAGATGGATGTCAAAACTGCATTCCTGAATGGATTTCTGGAAGAAGAGTTGTATATGATGCAACCAGAAGGTTTTGTCGATCCAAAGGGAGCTAACAACGTGTGCAAGCTCCAGCGATCCATTTATGGACTGGTGCAAGCCTCTCGGAGTTGGAATAAACACTTTGATAGTGTGATCAAAGCATTTGGTTTTATACAGACTTTTGGAGAAGCCTGTATTTACAAGAAAGTGAGTGGGAGCTCTATAGCATTTTTGATATTATATGTGGATGACATATTACTAATTGGAAATGATATAGAATTTCTGGATAGCATAAAGGGATACTTGAATAAGAGTTTTTCAATGAAAGACCTCGGTGAAGCTGCTTACATATTAGGCATTAAGATCTACAGAGATAGATCAAGACGCTTAATTGGACTTTCACAAAGCACATACCTTGACAAAGTTTTGAAGAAGTTCAAAATGGATCAAGCAAAGAAAGGGTTCTTGCCTGTGTTACAAGGTGTGAAGTTGAGTCAGACTCAATGCCCGACCACTGCAGAAGATAGAGAGAAAATGAAAGATGTTCCCTATGCTTCAGCCATAGGCTCTATCATGTATGCAATGCTGTGTACCAGACCTGATGTGTGCCTTGCTATAAGTCTAGCAGGGAGGTACCAAAGTAATCCAGGAGTGGATCACTGGACAGCGGTCAAGAACATCCTGAAATACCTGAAAAGGACTAAGGATATGTTTCTCTTTTATGGAGGTGACAAAGAGCTAATCGTAAATGGTTACGTTGATGCGGGCTTTGACACTGATCCGGATGATTCTAAATCGCAAATCGGATACATGTTTACATTAAATGGCGGAGCTGTCAGTTGGTGCAGTTCTAAACAAAGCATCGTGGCGGGATCTACGTGTGAAGCGGAATACATAGCTGCTTCGGAAGCAGCAAATGAAGGAGTCTGGATGAAGGAGTTCATATCCGATCTAGGTGTCATACCTAGTGCATCGGGTCCAATGAAAATCTTTTGTGACAATACTGGTGCAATTGCCTTGGCAAAGGAATCCAGATTTCACAAGAGAACCAAGCACATCAAGAGACGCTTCAATTCCATCCGGGATCTAGTCCAGGTGGGAGACATAGAGATTTGCAAGATACATACGGATCTGAATGTAGCAGACCCGTTGACTAAGCCTCTTCCACGAGCAAAACATGATCAGCACCAAAGCTCCATGGGTGTTAGAATCATTACTGTGTAATCTAGATTATTGACTCTAGTGCAAGTGGGAGACTGAAGGAAATATGCCCTAGAGGCAATAATAAAGTTATTATTTATTTCCTTATATCATGATAAATGTTTATTATTCATGCTAGAATTGTATTAACCGGAAACATAATAGATGTGTGAATACATAGACAAACAGAGTGTCACTAGTATGCCTTTACTTGACTAGCTCGTTAATCAAAGATGGTTATGTTTCCTAACCATGGACAAAGAGTTGTTATTTGATTAACGGGATCACATCATTAGGTGAATGATCTGATTGACAAGACCCATTCCATTAGCTTAGCACCCGATCGTTTAGTATGTTGCTATTGCTTTCTTCATGACTTATACATGTTCCTATGACTATGAGATTATGCAACTCCCGTTTACCGGAGGAACACTTTGTGTGCTACCAAACGTCACAACGTAACTAGGTGATCATAAAGGAGCTCTACAGGTGTCTCCAAAGGTACATGTTGGGTTGGCGTACTTCGAGATTAGGATTTGTCACTCCGATTGTCAGAGAGATATCTCTGGGCCCTCTCGGTAATGCACATCACATCAGCCTTGCAAGCATTGCAACTAATGAGTTAGTTGTGATATGATGTATTACGGAATGAGTAAAGAGACTTGCCGGTAACGAGATTGAACTAGGTATTGAGATACCGACGATCGAATCTCGGGCAAGTAACATACCGATGACAAAGGGAACAACGTATGTTGTTATGCGGTCTGACCGATAAAAGATCTTCGTAGAATATTTAGGAGCCAATATGAGCATCCAGGTTCCACTATTGGTTATTGACCGGAGACGTGTCTCGGTCATGTCTACATTGTTCTCGAACCCGTAGGGTCCGCACGCTTAAGGTTTTGATGACAGTTATTTTATGAGTTTATGCATTTTGATGTACCGAAGTTTGTTCGGAGTCCTGGATGTGATCACGGACATGACGAGGAGTCTCGAAATGGTCGAGACATAAAGATGGATATATTGGAAGCCTATATTTGGATATCGGAAGTGTTCCGGGTGAAATCGGGATTTTACCGGAGTACCGGGAGGTTACCGGAACCCCCCGGGAGGTATATGGGCCTTAGTGGGCTTTAGTGGAAGAGTGGAGAGGTGGCCAGGTATGGGCCGCGCGCCCCTCCCCCCTAGTCCGAATAGGACAAGGAGAGGGGGCCGGCGCCCCCCTTCCTTCTCTCTCTCCTCTTTCCCCGCTCCCGAATCCTATTCCAACTAGGAAAGGGGGGGGGGAATCCTACTCCCGGAGGGAGTAGGACTCCTCCTGGCGCACCCTCTCCTGGCCGGCCGCACCCCCCTTGATCCTTTATATACGGGGCAGGGACACCCCATAGACACACAAGTTGATCCACGTGATCATATTCTTAGCTGTGTGCGGTGCCCCCTTCCACCATAGTCCTCGATAATATTGTAGCGGTGCTTAGGCGAAGCCCTGCGATGGTAGTACATCAAGATCGTCACCATGCCGTCATGCTGACGGAACTCTTCCCCGACACTTTGCTGGATCGGAGTCCGGGGATCGTCATCGAGCTGAACGTGTGCTAGAACTCGGAGGTGCCGTAGTTTCGGTGCTTGATCGGTCGGGCCGTGAAGATGTACGACTACATCAACCATGTTGTGCTAACGCTTCCGTTGTCGATCTACAAGGGTACGTAGATCACACTCTCCCCTCTCGTTGCTATGCATCACCATGATCTTGCGTGTGTGTAGGAAATTTTTTGAAATTACTACGTTCCCCAACAATTGCTGGGGACCTTAAACATCTTGTAGGGCACAAGATCAAATGCCCGAATGGTCTTACTATGTACTTCGTTCCTGAATCGCTTGCTACTCTCCCTATTAGTCCTAATCTGGATCTAAGCTTTCATAACCCACTGGTTCGTCAAATGTTTTTGCTTCACAATGCTCTTCGTGAAGCCTATCCCCCTAACTGCACTGTAGGGTACGACACCAGCGTCTTCAGAATGGATTATTGATAGTGGGTGTACAAATCACATGACTGGCAAAAGAAGCCTTCTTATGGACTCAACCTTACGTCCATCCGACAAGAGTCACATCACATTTGCTGACACTGGTAAAAGTAAGGTATTGGGTCTAGGTAGAGTTGCAATCTCAAGGGATCAACACATGGATAAAGTCATGCTTGTTAAATCCCTTGGCTTCAACTTAATGTCTGTCTCAATGCTTTGCGATTTAAACATGATCGTAATATTTGGAAAATATCGTTGCCTTGTTCTAATGGAATCTGACAAGTCTCTAGTATTTGAAGGGTATCGAAAAGATGATTTGTACGTGGTAGATTTCTCAGCAGGACCACAGCTTGCCGTATGTCTTCTAGCAAAAGCTTCAGAATGCTGGCTCTGGCATCGGAGGCTTGGGCATGCTGGCATGAGGAAACTCCACACCCTGGCAAAGAAGAAGCATGTCATAGGCATCGAGGGCGTCAAGTTCAAGAAACATCACTTATGCGGTGCCTGTGAGGCAGGAAAGATGACGAGGGCCAAACATCCCTCGAAGACAATCATGACCACTACTCGACCCTTCGAACTGCTTCACATGGATCTTTTCGGTCTCACTCATTACTCAACTCTTACTACTACTGCTTGTCTCTATGGCTTTGTCATTGTTGATGATTATTCTAGATATACTTGGGTGCACATAATCCTTTACAAGACTGAAGTGCAGGATGTCTTCAGACGCTTCGCCAATCGAGCAATGAACAACTATGGCGCCAAGATAAAGCATATCAGAAGTGACAATGGCACTAAATTCAAGAACACTGGCCTTGATACATATCTTGATACCTTGGGCATCACACATGAATTCTCAGCCCCGTACACGCCACAGCAGAATGGGGTCGTCGAACGCAAGAACAGAACACTCATTGAGATGGCCAGAACGATGCTAGATGAATACAAGACTCCAAGAAAATTCTGCCCTGAAGCCATTGATACTGCATGCCATACAATCAATCGTGTTTATCTTCACAAGCTTATGAACAAGACATCTTATGAGCTCCTTACTGGCAAGAAGCCAAATGTCAGTTACTTCAGAGTATTTGGCGCCAGGTGCTGGATCAAGGACCCACATCACACCTCAAAGTTTGCACCAAAAGCACTTGAGGGTTTTATGCTTGGATATGGAAAGGATTCGCACTCCTACAGAGTCTTCAATCTCTTTCATTACAAAGTGGTTGAAACAGTGGATGTGCGGTTCGATGAGACCAACGGTTCACAAAGAGAGCAACTGCCAAATGTGCTAGATGAAGTTCCATCCAGTGAATCAATCAAGCTAATGGGAACTGGAGAAATTATACCTTCTGAAGCTCATCCTGAAGAAGAACTTATCATCTCAGCACCTGATCAACATGAAGACAATGCTCAGCCTGAAGACATTCCTTCTAACAACGACAATGATTAGCAAGAGCAAAATCTTCGCCCTATACATCCTCGCGTTGCCAATGAAGTGCATATTGAAAGAATAATTGATAGCATCAATGCACCCGGTCCACTCACTCGTTCAAGGGCAACTCAGCTAGCAAATTTCTGTGGGCACTTTGCATTCGTCTAATAACAGAACCCAAGAAAGTTGAAGAAGCCTTCATGGAACCTGAATGGATTCAAGCTATGCAAGACGAGCTTCAACAGCTTGAGCTGAATAATGTATGGGAACTGGTCAAGCGTCTCGATCCTCGGAAGCACAACATAATAGGCACCAAATGGATATACCGCAACAAGCAAGATGAGCATGGTCAAGTTGTCAGAAACAAAGCTCGTCTCGTTGCTCAAGGATATACTCAAGTGGAAGGCATTGACTTCGATGAAACATTTGCTCCTGTGGCTAGACTTGAAGCCATACGCATACTGCTGGCCTATGCAAATCATCACAACATACTTCTTTATCAAATGGATGTGAAGAGCGCCTTCCTCAATGGCAAGATTGAAGAAGAAGTGTATGTTGCACAACCTCCTGGCTTTGAAGATCCAAAACATCCTGACATGGTATACAAGCTCAACAAGGCACTGTATGGCCTCAAACAAGCCCCTCGGGCCTGGTATGACACACTCAAATACTTCCTGAAGAGCAAAGGCTTCATACCTGGTTCTCTCGACCCCACTCTCTTCATGAAGACATATGATGGTGAACTGTTTGTATGCCAAATATATGTGGATGACATTATCTTCGGCTGCACCAATCAGAAGTACAGTGAAGAGATTGGATATATGATGCAAGAGCAATATCAAATGTCTATGATGGGAGAGCTGAAGTTCTTTCTCGGTCTTCAAATACGACAGCAACGTAACGGCATCTTCATATCTCAAGAGAAGTATCTCAAAGATTGCCTGAAGAAGTTCGGTATGCAAGACTGCAAAGGCTTCACGACGCCAATGCCAGCCAAGCATCATCTGGGTCCTGACGACAATGGTAAAGAGTTCGATCAAAAGGTATACCGCTCCATGATTGGTTCTTTACTTTATCTATGTGCATCTAGGCCAGATATTATGCTTAGTGTTTGCATGTGTGCTCGATTTCAAGCGGCACCAAAGGAGTCGCATCACTTAGCTGTGAAGCGAATTCTTCGATATTTGGCTCATACCCCAACTCTAGGATTATAGTATCCAAAGGGCTCAGAGTTTGATCTGGTTTGATTCTCGGATGCTAATTATGCTGGTGACAAAGTTGATCGCAAGTCTACATTAGGCACATGTCACTTTCTGGGACGATCACTTGTATGTTGGTCTTCAAAGAAGCAGAACTGTGTATCTCTCTCCACTGCTGAATCTCAATACATTGCTGCTGGATCTTGCTGCGCTCAGCTTCTGTGGATGAAGCAAACGCTCAAAGACTATGTCATTCATCTGAAGCAAGTGCCACTCTACTGCGACAACGAAAGCGCCATCAAGATTGCCAACAACCCAGTTCAGCACTTGAAGACAAAGCACATTGAAATTCGTCATCACTTTCTCAGAGATCATGTTGTGAAGGAATATATTGATATCATACACGTCAACACTGAAGAGCAATTGGCAGATATCTTCACCAAGCCCTTGGATGAGAAGAGATTTTGCAAGTTATGGTGTGAGCTAAATATCCTGGAATCCTCAAATGTCCTATGATCAGGCACACATCCTAACCCTTATGCATATTGATGACTTAGATGTGCAACACACGAAGTAAAGTATATCTTCAATCAATGAAGACATACATTCTAAGTGTGAATACATTAATGTGGAATTTGACTTCGGAGTGCCACGATAATTGTGCGCCATGTCTGGGTCTAATACTTCCTATACGGTGGGTAACGCCACCACCAAATGTTCTATTTTGAAGTGTTTCACTCATGGCGTTACCTTGCTATGTCTTCACATTTGGTTTGGCTTCAATCTCAACATGTCTTCATGATTATCTTCACTATGTTGATTATATATATATACTAGTGTTCTGTCCTCTACAGCATTCACTTATAGCTATGTCTTCTTGTTGAATCTTTTGAACTAAGTGAATGTGATCGGACCCTAACCTCTCTATGCTATCTATCTCAAACTCTATCTCTCCAAATCATATGCATTCTATTGAAACTGTCGAATGTCTTCTCTGCGTCCTTGTCAGCAGAAGATACAAAGACAAACCTTAAGTCCACCTTCAATGCTCATTCCTCCACATGAAACCCGGAGAAGTAGGAACGACCACCCGACAATCCAGGCGTGCGTGGGACGTGGAACAAACCCCAAAATTCTGCATAATGGCCACGTGTTCCTCAGATGCGAATCGCCAGGGGCACGTGTGTAATAACGCAGTGCCGCCCCTGTACCTATAAATACACACTTCACGATGGTCATTATATCTTCTTCCACTCTCGCACGAACCCTAGTGCCACCGCTAGCCCTCGACGACGCCGGCGACGAAGCGCTTCGCTGCCGCAACCTCTCCGACGCCATCTTCACGCCGACCGCGGGCATCGTCCTCTCCGCCGTCGCCGTAGGTGTCCTCCGTCGCCAAGTTAGGGCACAGAAGATCGAACTGCTCGGCCTCATCTTCCACTCCATCTAGCAGTTCTTAGTGTGGTAAATAAAACTTCCTTTTTACGGTACCGTTGATCCTATGGCTTTGTCACTTTCTACCACAAGCAGTTTCTATTCACACAAGTTAGATCTCTCTCATACTGCATCTCATAACATGCCTAGTATATTCACTTATGCTTCACAAAGTAGTTAGATTCCTCACTTGTACTGATCTCTAGATTCGTACAAATCTGGAACCAACTCCTTGTCTATGAGTGAATGTCTTCGCACGATGAGGTCAATGTCTTCTAAACTGATTTATATTCAAAATCTTCTAAGAATGCATATGACCTCTTGCCCTTCCCTCGCACCTTAATGCTGTCATAGGTACATGTCCGTGGGAGAATCCCTTGGTTCTCATAATCTGCATTCATTTGCAGAATTCTTACAGCATCATATAAATTCTCCCGAAGCAAGTTCCTATTTGTCCAGCAAGCGGAAATCTTTGAAGCCTTTGAACGTGTTGAAGCCTTTCAGTTTAAAGTTCATGGCTTCAGAGAAATCAGCAAGGAAGGGTGGCAGAAAGCGTCATGGAGAAACATCTAGAGATCTGCCAGATGACCTCTCAGAACTGTACAAGACAGATCCTGAAGAGGATTACAATCAGCGCAAGACCCGAATCCAATGGATTCGAAGATATTGGGCAGAACAATGGTTCAAATACCGATTTGTAACCCAGGAATATGCTGAGAAAATGCCATCAAGAGACCATGGGGAGACATCCTATACAAGAATCTTCAACCCAGGTCCAGAGATGAAGCCATTGAACAAGGCTTCTATCCCTGCATGGTCCGTGGGCCATAGCTTGTTGATGCACACCCATCGTCACTACTATGGTGTCGTGATGACATTCTGTTCAAGCGCAACTTCCAGTTTGCCCAGAACTCAGCGAAGCCAAACAAGAAGCCATTGGTACTAGACTTCAACCCTGGTCCCTCAGCTCCAAGGCCTGATGGCACACGAGATGCAGAACCCAATGTCGTCGGTCCTTTCTACAACCTTGAAAGCCTCATCACCCATATCTTGGTTCAAGGGACTGCAGTGAATGAGCCTGCAGCTGACGCTGAATCAGATGAAGCGCCTGCAGCGCCGAAGCCAAAGAAGTTGAAGAAGCCTAAAGCTTCAAAGCCTGCCCCTTCACAAAAAATCTCATGGGCGAAGCCACTGGCAACTGCACCTCCTGAAGACAGTGTGCAGTCCGAAGATTTATCACGCATCTCCAAGCCCCAGAAGGTCAAGATGCCTCTGCCACACACCGGCCAAGAGCTAACAGCTCCTGCCATTCTGCGCAATGATGCCTGTGGCGACCCGACCCGAATGGATCAAGTCTACTGTGCTCCGGTGTCATCCCTGGATCAGTAATGCTGACACCACACAGTACTTCGAAGGATTTATAGCAGAGTTGCAATCACACACTTATTACATCGTTATCTCAAAGAGAACTTATTACAATAAATATGGCTTAAGGCCATCTAGTGTCGATAACAGCGGAAGACTTGGAAGATAAATGGGTCCATCAACTCCAACGGCATCACTGAGTATAGAACCACGACCTAAAAACACCTTACTCGTCGTCTGAAAAGTCTGCAACATGAAAGTTGCAGCCCGAAAACGGGTCAGCACATGGAATATGCTAGCAATGTAACACATAGAGAGTAATGTAATGAAACAGCTATACTATATGCATATATGGCTGGTGGAAAGCTCTATGGTTACAGTTTTGCATAAAGCCAGTTTTTCCCTACTGCAAAGGAATAAATTTATTTAACTATCATGGTAGTTGTTAAACATCGAGAATGGTTGACAGCATTCCGATCCCAATTAAGTGAACAATTAAAACCAAACAACATTAATTAGAAGTAACGTGATGAGATTCACATGATATTCAAGTACTAGATACTCAAGTTGTCCATAACCGGGGACACGGCTAATCATGATTAGTTTGTACACTCTGCAGAGGTTTGCGCACTTTTCCCCACAAGACTCGATCGCCTCCGTTTGGTTTCTCGCACTACAGGGTGTTTGAGAAGACGGATGACCGAGACACAGTCTTTCAGAAGCGCTAGCACCATACATGTGGGTAGACCGGTACACCTACTTTCCCCTACATCTGCTAGTCTACCCGTAAGAGTTCGCACGACTTAGTCAACTATGCCAGAGCCCATAATGGCTTGTGGCTGCACACAGAAGTTACTAGCATGAATGATCTTATGATCCCTTTGAGCCTGGGTGGCGGTCCGAAATAAAAACAGGCAAGTCCTGATAGACATCAGGTGCCTCAATCCACCCAGATGTGTGTTTAAGTTGCCACCTTAGATAAACCATTAAAATTAATAAACTCACATCTGTCATGGATATCACTCACCCAATCCACATCTACTAGCATAGCATGGCATAATAAGCAAACGTAGAAGTAACTCCCAAAGGTTTCATAATAATACAGGTAATAGGTACTACCTCATCTACTTCCCATCCCACAATTTAATTAGATCCTAATCATGCAGTGTGAGAGGATTGATCTAATGCAATAAAACATGGGTTGTAAAAAAGGTATGATCAAAGTGTTACTTGCCTTGCTGATGATCCGCGAGACCTAGGGTTTCGAAGTAACAAGCGGCGCAATCCGGGTGATCTATCGCAGACAAACAACAAGCACACAATAAGTACTCATCTAATGCACAGGTAAAACTCGAACAAGAGAACGAACCAGAAAGTTCAACTTAAGAACTCCGGTTGGAAAGAAAGAAAGAACCGAACAGACGACGGAAAAACAAATGGCGGAAGAAAACAACTCGGTTCTAGCAAGTTGAATTTAGGTCAAATTTTACCGTAGCAAAGGCTTGTTCAAGTTGATTAGACGGAATGGCGGTTTCGAAACGAAACTCCAGGCGCTTGAATCACCCGATTCCGATAAACGAGCGAAAAGAAAGACTAGAACGAAGATCGGATCTGGGATCGCGATCGGAGAATCGCGGAATAAATCCGACGAGAAAGAAATAGAAGAACGGTTAAACGAACGGACGCCGTTAACCGGGAAAGAATCGGTGATCACGTTCGTTGAGACGAACGGTCCGAAAGAAGAATGAAAACCGATCTAGGGTTTCGGAAGAAAACCGAAACAAAAACCGGAAGAAAAAGAAAAGAATCGGAGAGAAAACGGAACGGTTCTTTTAGGAAAAACCGGACCGGGGAAGAAAAAGAGAGGCGCAGCTACCTCGGGAGGCGGGCCCCGGGCGGCGGCGGCTAAGGGCGGCGGCGGCGTCTTAGGCGCGGGGCGGCGCGGCTAAGGCGGCGGCTTGGGGTTGCGCGCTGCTGCTTGCTGCGGCTTAGGAGGAGAGGGGCTTGGGGTTTTGATGTGAGGAGAGGGGGGGTGCTTGGGTATTTATACTAGGAGGGGGAGGGGGTTTCTTGGGGGAGGGGGCAAGCAAAAAAGGGGGGGGCGGCCTAGAGTCCTACCAGGACTCGGCCTAGGGCGGGGCGCAAGGTAGGCGGTGGGGCTGGCGCTGGCGCGCAGGGCGGCTGGCGGTTGGGCCGGCCGGCTGGGCCCTTGGCCCAGGAGGGCGCTGCTCTTTTTTTTAACTGGATTCGCGCGCAAAAAAACAAAAGAAAAGAAAATCTAAACGAACTCCAAAATTCCTAAAGTAAATTTTCTCCGACTCCTAAAAATGAGCCGAACAAAATGAACTTTTCTCCGGACCTAGAATGCAATTTTTGAAAACACGCATTTTTCCCTATCCGAATAAAAAGCAAACAAAACTCCGGCAAAACCAAAATTTGATTTATTCATTAGATCTTCATTTTTCCTAAATTTGGGAAAGTCATATTATTCCCTCTCTCATATTTGATATAGGAAAATGATTGAAGATGAAATAAATAAATCAAATGATCCTCTTTTCAAAATTTGAGAAAACTCAAATATGAAAATAACGAAATCTCCAACTCTCTCCGTGGGTCCTTGAGTTGCGTGAAATTTCTAGGATCGACCAAAATGCAAGAAAATATGCTATGCATGATGATCTAGTGTATAACATTCCAAATTGCAAATTTTGGATGTTACAATGCCATTGATCTGTCAAGTGATGAAGATCTTGCAGATGACGCTCTTGAGCAACTCATCAAGAGCAAAGAAGAAGCAGAAATCTTCAATGATCTGCCTCTCTTTGATGTAACAATCATCCACAACTTCATTGATGAATGGTTTGACACGCCAAACATCAGCTTCGAAGATCTCCAACTACCCATTGGCCTCAGTGTCGCCTTCCATGGCGCCATTGCTTCAGAGTTAGCTATCGCCCAGCGCATTGTTGAACTGAAGCAGAAGATTGACTTTGAGAAATCTCAGTTCAAGAAGCATATGGCCAAGCTCAGCGTGCAAGATGTGAAGAATTTCAGGGTTCAAGATTATGCTGCACGAGCTCAAGGAAGCCTTTCTAAAGAAACGTGCAGAAGCTCAGGGTTCTCATGAGCGCATGAAGGTCCTGGCTGATAGGTGTGTGCAAGCCTACAATGAGGCTGAGAAGCGCAAGGCCCTTGGGCGTCCTCGCATCGACCCCAGGATGGCTGCCAAGAAGCAGAAGAAGCCCGCTATGGCTGAACCTGAAGCACCAAGGTAGGAGGCAGATCCCCTTGTCTTCCCAACTAGCATGACTGGCCCGAAGCCAAAGGTCAGGTCAACCGTTTCAGAACTGAAGAAGACCAGGACTGCTGAGGCTGAAGCAAGGAAGATAAAACATCCTGAAGCCTCTGCTATTTCCCCCGCCAAGAAGAAAAGAATGACCAAGAAGGAATGGGCTGCTCCCACAGAGCCCTTGATTGTTGAACCCATTTCCATGGTTCACCCCGACGCCGATCCACAAGAACGTCAACTGACCGTCCATGAGCCTGCTTTCACAGAGGCTCATGAAGCTGAAGACTTTCTAGCAGCTGATCCCATCGTTGCTAAAGACATTGGTCATCATGATCATGTTGAAGATGATGCAGCCCTTCCTCAGCTAGAACACCAACAGGTATCATCGCCTGTGCTAACGCACAGCGAACTCATCAGCATTGGTCGTCCACTGACGCCAATTGCACAGGATGCTTCATGGGCGGATCTCCCACAAGAGAATGAAGACCTTGAGGCCCAGCCAACAGCAACTCCACAGGCGTCACCCACATTGCGCAGGCTTCGCAAAGGTCCAAGGCCTCAAGTCTCTGCTGAAGACAATCCGGCTGCATCAGCCACGAAAGAAGAAGTCCCACAAGTTGCCACTCCCCTGTCCCACCAAGAAGCAGTTTTCGAGGAGAACGTGATCGTGACCGATCCTCCTGCTCGTCAAGTGGAGGTTGAACATCTTGAGGCTGCCACCACCAACACCACTGAAGCCACTGACGCTGTCATGGCTGAAGCTAATGTGGAGCCCTCACCAACAAAAGCACCAGAAGTCAGCGAAGCCACTGATCCCGCCACTTCTGTTCCTGAGTCTGCTACCGGTCCCCAGTTCGACTATCATGTTGAGCATAGGCCTCAGGTACAGAAGCCAATCCCAAGATTGCCAAGGTTCCCAGGTCCTGCATCAGCACCTGGCTCCTTCAATATCAATGGCTTCAGAGCAGACAACACATTCTTCAACAGCTCCAAGAACCCCAACTCCAGGGAAAGAATACCATCTGATCGGTTCTGGAGTTATCCGCAGCGAAGCTAATACTCATGCATTCTTTACAACCAAGGTCGCATCTTCCCACACAAGCGCCTTGACATTGAAGCAATAGCTAGTCTGCCCTGTCTGGAAGAAGCTCTGGATTGCTTCAAAGAGGTTGGACTGCTGCCGTTCGTCACTGACCAACAGCATTGGAATGAAGAGTTGCTGCTCCAATTCTATGCCACACTTCACATCCGCGGGTATAGCAGAGATCCAAAGACTTGGGTCCTGGAGTGGATGACAGGAAAGGTTCATCACGAAGCCAAAGCCTTTGACATCATTGAGCTCACTGGTTTGCCCACTCCTGGCGATCTCTACGAGCATGGCTGTCAGCTTCATAGTGAAGCTATTGAGAGCATCTTTCAGAAGACTGAACCTAATATGAGTCAGATGCTTAGTATGATGAAGCCATTGCCCCAAGATGCTGCTTATCCCACGGAGTTCTTCGTTGAAGACCTTGAGTATCTGCCAAGAACCATTTATCACATCATAAGGCGAACTCTCTGGCCAATCAAAGGACATTCTCCCCATGCCAAGCTGCAAGGTGCAATGAAGACTTTGGTCTTCTACATTCTTCATGGAAAATGCTTCAATACACAGGATTTCTTCATTCGCCAACTTGCTGCATCTGGGTGATGCGGCTGATCAAACTTCACTCCGCTATCTCATATCAGCCCTCAGCCCGCAACCATCGGATCTTTTTGCTTGATGTGGATATGTCTATTGAAGCCATCTATCCTGAGCCTGCCAAGGAACCTCTCAGTCTTCAGAATGCAGAGCATCAAAGTTTCACTCAGAACGTTGAAGGCGTGGAAGCCGTAACTCGTGTGTATCCTTTGGCTGGCACTACACGTGCACCGCATCCTGCTCTCACTGAAGCCACTGACAGTACAACTGCTCCACGACCCAAGAAGCGCACTCGTGTTCTCAACGACCGAGAGCTTCTTGTGGCTCTTCATCAGAAACAGGATATGCATCATGACTGGCTGAAGCGTCAGATGCAAAGCCTCTTGGTGGATGTTAATCGCATTCGCAATCTTGCCACCAAGAATGCTTTTGTTGCCCATGAAACCTCTCGCCACACATGGAAAGGGCTAACGCTGATGTGTTCTGAAGATGATCTTCAAGAGGATGGCTTCACTGAGCGATTCAAGTTTGACTCCACACCTCCTCGAAGGGCAGTGCTGCGACGAACTCCATCCCTTGAAGACTCTGAGTTCTCTTCCTCTGCTGCAACTGTGAATGCCAGAGTGATCGAGGATGAAGACGATGCTACTTCACCGCCACCTCCTTCAGCATGCTTCGACTCTGCTCCAAGATCTTCAGCACCGCCAAACACCACCAACGACCCTGCTGCTTCACCTACTCCTCATGGGGACGAGTAGATGCTCTATGTCTTCAAACCTTTTTGGTCCTTACTGACAAAAGGGGGAGAAGCATATGAGGTTGATAGTCTTCAAGCGGGTCCATATGGGCGGGTGCTTTATATTTTGCTTCGTGCTTACAACTCTCGTTTTGCTACATTTGGTTCTTTGAGTTGTAACACTTAAACTCGATGGTCGTCTGCTACTTATGTGCCACCTTGTGTTGCGATGATAAATTCCGCATGTGCGACGATAAATTCCGCACTTAGATCATTCTGCAGACGTCCATTTTCCATTATGCATGTCATTATCTTCATATACTTTCACATGCATAGTGGATTGTCATCATAAGTGGAAGTGGATCTCCACAAGTACAACCTGCCATGTGCATTTGCATTCGAAAAGCAAATTACTTATATGCACATCTTCAGGGGGAGCCCTTGCAACTTATGAAGACAATTCCTTATCCTTTACAATTTCACAGATTATATTCCCCGTTGAAAACTTCAACTAGTTTGTCATCAATCACCAAAAAGGGGGAGATTGTAAGTGCATCTAGTGCCACCCCTAGTTGGTTTTGGAGTATTGACGACAAACCTAGTTGAGGGACTAATGTGTTTGTGAGAATTGCAGGATAACACAGGTAGAAGTCCCTCATTGATTCGGTTTTCCTACCAGAGATGACCCCTAAAAATGTATGAAGACATTGAAGTCAAAGGTGGTATATGAAGATATTCACATTGAAGACCATGACAAGAGAAGACACCACATGAAGCCTATGGAGCTCGAAGACTTAGATCTTTCGTAGTTCTCTTTCTTCTGTGTTGAGTCATAGGAACCACCGTACTGTTAAGTGGGGTCCAAGAGAACGAGTCAGAATGACTGAAGTGATGCTTAAACAAAACCTATGTCTTCGAGTGAAGACTTTGAGAGCGAATCTTGTCCAGAGTCGGGCAAGTCAGCTTTGCTTGAAGCCCAAGTAAAGTTGCCGTGTGAGTTTGAAATCTGACCGTTGGAACACGTGTCAGTTCCTTAGTGACCCAGGGTCATTTCGGACAAATCAGGTTGGGTTGCCAAGTGGCTATAAATAGCCCACCCCCTACAACCATAAACGGTTGGCTGCTCAGATTCAGAGTACGGCTTTTGTCGTTTGAGAGCAACCCACCTTGAAGCCTTTGAGAAAGAATTCCTTGCGAGGATAAAGCCCTAACCACCCAGAGCCAAAGAGAATTAGGCATCACTTAAGTCTTCTTGTCTGTGTGATCT